>NC_051273.1:33793813-34093813 GCF_015220745.1 Sebastes umbrosus
GCGGCGGCGACGCTTCAAGTTCAGGCTGGTGCACTCCAAGGGTAGAGTACGAGCAGGGAGGCATCTGATTGGTTCTTTCCAAGCGGACCGCGAGGCAGTGATTGGTAGACGTTTTTACTGGATTACAGCAGCTACAGATGACGGCTCTTTTCCAGTCCTTTTTCGGAGCTCATCAGTAATGGATCGCTGTCGGGGTGTAAAGACCATTTCAACCAATATAACAAATAGCGTATACTGGAGAACATCGTCAACCCTGCCTTTAAGTATGGAAGTAACGTGACAAATAAGTCAACGTTGACTTCTGGTTTCACACGGTGACATGAACAGCGGCCTCCTGGGTGATACTACGGTAATGTCCTGTCCAGGCTCATGATTTCGTAGACTGAATTGATTACGTGGGTATATATATATCAATTACAGTGCATTACACCTCACAGCTAGAGGGTCGCAGGTTCGAATCCGGCTCGGGGATCTTCTGTGTGGAGTTAGCATGTTCTCCCCGTGTTAGCGTGGGTTTTCTCCGGGTTCTCAGGTTTCCTCCCACAGTCCAAAGACATGCAGGTTAGGTTCATTGTTGACTCTAAATTGCCCGTAGGTGTGAATGTGAGTGTGAATGGTTGTTGAATTGGCCTTCGCCCAATGTCAGCTGGGATTGGCTCCAGCACCCCCGCGACCCTGAATAGGATAAGCGGTTACAGATAATGGATGGATGGATGGATGGATTTAGCTATAAGTAGGAGAACAGCCTGTTTTGGGCAAGGTTTGGGAAAGATTAGCTTAATATTGAAACACAGCAGTTGGGGCATGTGAGCCCTAAAACAAAGCTATGCTTATTTTGTCAGTTTACCAGTTGTGACCAGTTAAATCTAAGAGTGCTTTCTTTTTTTTTCTTTTTTCATTGTTTCATTGGAGTCTTGAAGTGAAATTATTCAGTAATCACAATAATCACAAGATAAAAAGCTAAGATTAAAGGAAAGTCTAAAAAAAAAAAAAGAGTGTCGGTGTCAACTGTCTCTTTGTTTCATTGCATCGGCAGATTAAAACTACAAGAGGAAGACCAAAAAGAGCACTTAAAAAAGCAAGGAGCTGCTATGGTGTTATGTTTGTGCGGGTGCTGGTGAGAAAATGAAACACGATCCCAATAAGAAATCTATGTTGAGTAATACTCCCTCGAACTACCAGATGCCAAGACATTTGGGGTTTGTTTTGAGTATATATCAATGGGGTACATCTCACATTACATCACATGAACACTACTGCAGTCTCCTGCTTCTCTGCTGCTGTTTTATGGATTAGAGGTGGGCAGATTGATCCCCAAAGTGTTGCTAACACAGTCTTGTTTTGAGTATCGATACTACTAGTGTCGAAAGGATCAATACCAGGGATATCTGGAAACATAAACACTCTTCTAGTGCTGCTTCTTCGCCGCTGTTGTGTGTATGAAAATCCTGAAACTGTCTCGTGTTATAACATGCACGTAACTAAGCGATTGAAAGAGAAATGCCTACTGTTTGGCAAGTATTGTGCATATTGTACATACTGTTTATTAGGGTTTCTCCATACTGTACATATCATATACTGACACATTATTTCTTTATACATCATAGTTAGATCCCTTCTTTATAAATGATATACTACCCCATTGGTCTATTATTCATTTTGTAAATTTTTTACCTTTATATATCTCTTTGCACTTTTGCTACTCACTGACAATATAGTTGAATCTAATCTTATTGAAATTTTTAGATGGCTATTAAAATACATTCAGTATTAGCATAAACTCAGAAAAAAAAGTTTGAAATTTGTGTTTGGTGGATTATTTCTCTGTTGTTACAATGCTAATTGGCATTGTATTTTACATCGTTGGAAAGCCTGTTTATTTACCTTCACAATGATGTCCAACTTGTAAGATTCATGCATTTGTGGGATGAGCAGCACAGCTGATTATGTGGGTAGCGCCAAAGTCAAATTTCCCCAAATTCTCTGCCAGGGCTAAACAGTGTATTCTCCTGTTGGTATTGACTCTTGTTTTGAGTTGTTTAGTGGATTGGATTGGCAATTGGATATACTTTTTTTCTGAGTTTATTAATGATGCATCATTTAATTGAAACCTAATTTTGTGGCATTGCCCACCCCCTACTAGACTTTTCCTAAAAGTTGACCCTTCTACCAGGCTGTGTTTTGCAACTCTGGAGGTTTCACAGCAGCTATATTTCTATTCCTTCCTTGACAATTTAGAGGTAAACAGTATACAACAATGTCACACAGTTCCTTCCACAATGTATTCTACCAGGAATATGTGGCTGCATATATTTGATAAACTAATGCAGTGCCCTGCTGAATGAAAGTAGTAAGGTAGACGACCTGGTTGCATTGAAATGAATGACTATGTGCCATACTGTCAGTCAGAGTGCAGCCTTATTCAGATTCTAGCTGTAAAACTCAAACTGCTTTGGTTATAGTCTTGACAACTAAATAGTGAATAATAAAAATAAATTGAACTGAGTCTATTCGGATAAGAAAGAGTGTTAAGGAGCCCCTTTGGGTGCAGCATTGTTAGTGGTGCAGATGCTGATCTTGGACATGTTTCTGTCCATCATAACAATGGGGCAGTCTGCCTGAAAGACATGCCATGTTCCAGACTCATGGGAGAACAGAACGCAAGAGGGAAATATAAACTCCCTTTGTGGAAAAAGAGAAAAATAATTGTCTCTGGCACATTGTACTTATCAGAGGCCTTGTGATTTTTTGCCAACTTATTGCCCCTGGCAGTGAGGCAATTTCCCCCTGTCCTTTGAATGCAGCTGCCACGAGTGTGTTTTTTTTTGGGTTTTTTTCCATAGATTTATTTCCGTATTCCCTTTTTGCTGTTTTTATCAAATGAGAACTGCTGGCCATCAGCTTTGTGGTTGCTCTCTGTACGTGGTCTCTCTTTTGCTATTACACACCATCGGAGATGTGTGTATGGCTGCGATTGCACAATAGTGTTAACCTTTATCATGCAGCACCGAGAGCGCTGCTCTGATGTATCCAAACAGAGAATGTTCAAACCATTTCCCCCGTGTTAATTTTTGAACTGGCTGACAGGTCGGTTTTTTCACTGGGATCCCTTGGGTTATTTGGAAACCTATGCCGGATTCAAATGAACCCAATTAATGGAACATGTCGTCATTAGCATATTGATTTAAATACCGGGTTGCTACAGGACATCTACTTCTCCCCTTTAGATTGACAACCATAGCCGTGGTTATGTGAATAGTGGAAAGGAATAACAGTCAATGTCAGTATGCGATTAGAGTATCTCTACTATTATTTGCTCTGGTGAAGGAAGAACACATTAGCTATTTCTGCAACTGTTTTTTATTTTTTTCAGGGAGTATTCCCGTGTTTGTTTTTCTTTTATTTACCTCTACAGGGGGGAACAGAGAGATGCAACACGGTGCAGCTACGTCTACGCTGCGTAATAACAATAACCATGTTCGTTGTTTATGTTCATTATGATAATGTTGGGGAAGTGACTTTGGAGGGAGGCCTGAAGGGATAGGAGTTCAGTTATGCCGACTTGACAACTTTGTAGATTTAGGGATTTTTGGCACTACTGCTGTTAGCTACTTCCATTGAAAAAATGTTGGCTACACCGGGATGGGTTTTTAGGTTGGATATTTTTTTTTTTTTTTAAACCTAGCGTATTGGTGGTTTCTCAAGATTACCGACCCTACCTTTAAAGGTCCCATATTGTAAAAAGTCATTTATATTACAAAGCAGGTTTAAGTGCTTTATAAATACTGTTAAACTATCAAAACGCTCAATATATGGAGAAATACACACTGCCCGTATTCAGAAATTGTGCGTTTGAAACAAGCCGTTAGGATTTCTGTCCATTTGTGATGTCACAAATATACAATATTTAGACCATTACACGGTTTTAAACGTAAACCTTCTAAATGTGTCCCAGTTTATTTCCTGTTGCAGTGTATGTAAATAACATCAGCTAACAGGAAGTAAACATGGACCCACACTGTTGCCTAGCAAAGCAATTCTGTTGAAATGTACTAAAACGGAGCGTTTCAGATAG
Organism: Sebastes umbrosus; assembly: GCF_015220745.1. NCBI lineage: Eukaryota > Metazoa > Chordata > Actinopteri > Perciformes > Sebastidae > Sebastes > Sebastes umbrosus. The sequence continues at coordinate 33,797,889 of NC_051273.1, forward strand.
AGGGTAAATACGGGTATATTCAAGCAGACAGTATAAGGAAAATAAAGTGTTTTTTGAACATTACAGCATGTAAACATGTTCTAGTAGAAACACATATTACAAGTATGAACCTGAAAATGAGCACGATGTGGGACCTTTAAAGGACTTTGGATAATTATGTTCCATGAAACTGAGGTTTGAACTCAACCTATGATTCACTTTGATGTTGGAGTTATGATCATACAGTGTTGCATAGAGAGTGGAGAGTTTGGTTTGCATCATCCATGAAGGGAAATGTTTTATTGCAGGCTGCTTGAACATCGCTGGTGAAATAACACACAACCTTATCCTTCCTGCTCCACTCTTTTATCGTCGTAACACTGTTTTTCAAGTGATATGATGCAGCAACTATCTCAAAGTGAATAGCAGTTAGTATCCTATCAAGTCAAACTTTACAACACATTATTCCAATGCGAAGGCAATTTATTCGAGATCACAACTGGATTTGGCCCACACAGTTCTCAGCCTGAACAAAGTGAGGGTATCCAGTATGAAGCGAAACTATCACACAACGCCGCCTGACCTCCCATCTTGTTTCAAGGTGAAAACAAACTTTTTAGTGAGTTCTCATCAGGAATTTAGCTCACACAGTTTTCGGGGGGGAAAGTACTTTCTCTGTTCATTTTGCTGAGAGTTGGACTTTGCTGGATTCATTACAGTTAATTGGCTGTTTAGTGGGACACTACTGAACAGTCGAGTGTGGGAGCTGCAGCTGTAGCATTAGCATCAGCGCGGGCTGAATTATGCATGGAGGTTAAAGCTTCTGAAAGCTTCTCCTTATGATTTATTAATGTCTGCTTGCAGATAGGGATGGATTAGGTCTGCGGCAGGGATACCAAACGACGATGACACGTTCACAATGGTCGCGGCGGAGTTATGTTACAAAACCGGATGGAAATCAAAGCCGGAATGATGATATTATTCTGTCGACTTCCAACATTTGTGAAACAGTGGGTGCTCACGGAATTTAAAGTTTCATACATTGTGCATGAGACAGGCTCAAAAAATGGTGGGAAGACAAATGCCTCACCGTGAGCAGCTCCGTTGAGCCCGTCTGAAGCTATTTAAGCTTTTTTTCGACTAGGGCGGCCCAGTCAAAGGATGTATGTCGTCTGTAATGTCACTACACACAGGTAATGATTTACATAGAATCTCTTACAGTATCAAACTATGTTAGGTTACGTTATAAATGGTTCAAGGTGACATTTAGGATGGTTAAAGGGACAATGAGTAGGATTTTCCGTAAAATAAATGTATAGACTGTTATAAAAATAAGGCAGATGCTATTAGCACCCAGATGTCCAAAGATTGACCCATTAGTCCACCACAACCTTTGTTGCTCTTTATATTATTACTTTCTATTACCAGGACCGCCGTCAGGCCGGGACAAAGGGTACAACGGTCCCCGGGCCCAAGGCCTATGCACATAGGGGCTTTAAAGTCTACTCTGGGTCTGGACTGGGTGTGCGGTCCTTGTTTATTCATCCCAAACAGCCAGTGTATGGAGAAGGGGGCTGTGGCTTAGAGGTAGAGCGGGTTGTCCACTAATTGGAAGGTTGGTGTTTGGATCCCCTGCATGTCGAAGTGTCTTTGGGCAAGATACTGAACCCCAAATTGCTCCTGAAGGCTGCATCGTTGTGTGAATGAGTATTTAGATTAGATCCTGATGAGCAGGTTGGAACCATGCGTGGCATCAGTGTTTGAATGTGTGTGTGAATGGGTGCATGATTGACATGTAGTTTAAATCGCTTTTAGTGGTTAGAAGACTAAAAAAGGTGCTATATAAAAAAAGTCCATGTATACAGCTGTAAGCTATTCTGTTATTATCCTCCATTCTCTACATTTTGTCTTTCTTTCATCTCTGTACGTTTATGAAGTGGATTCATAAAAGTTAAGTGTTTCCCTCAAGATGAAACATTTTCAAATTGTGCGGATGTCTCTGCCTCAGTTTGTGCCACTATACGGTCAAATTGCATTCAGCGCCCACTCGTCTTTTTCATTTACTTTGTATGCAACCACATTGATCAAATTGTATCAGTACATACCTTAAAGGTCCCGTATTATGCTCATTTTCAGGTACATACTTGTATTTTGAGTTTCTACTAGTACATGTTCACATGCTGTAATGTTCAGAAAAAACTTTATTTTCCTCATACTGTCTGCCTGAATATGCCTGTATTTACCCTCTGTCTGAAACGCTCCGTTTTAGCTCATTTCGACGGAATTGCGACGAAATTGCAACAGAATTGCGTTGCTAGGCAACAGCTTGGGTCCATGTGTACTTCCTGTCAGCTGATGACATTCACATACACTGCAACCAGGAATAAACTGGGACACATTTAGAATGTTTACATTTAAATCTGTGTAAAGGGTCTAAATATTGTATATTTGTGACATCACAAATGGACAGAAATCCTGACAGCTTGTTTCAAATGCAGAGTTTCTGAATACAGGCTGTGTGTATTTCCCTGTGGATTGAGTGTTTCAATACTTCACAGTATTTATACAGGACTTAAGCCTGCTTTATAATAAAAAACATGAAAATCTCACTTTTTTTATAATATGGGACCTTTAAAGGACCAGTGTGTAGGATTTAGTGGCATCTAGCGGTGAGGTTGCAGATTGCAGCCAACTGAATTAACCTCCGCTCACCCATCCCTTCCCAAGTGTTTCGGAGAACTACGGAGGCCTTCAGGTAACAAAAAAAAACATTAAAGAGGCCCTCTCTAGAGACAGAACTTGGTTTGTCCGTTCTGGGCTACTGTAGAAACATGGCGGACTCCGTGAGGAGAACCCGCTCCCTATGTAGATATGAAGGGTTCATTCTAAGCTAACGAAAACACAACAATTCTTCAGGTGATTATACACTTATGAAAACATAGTTATTAATAGTATGTTCCATTTCTGCCAATAGATTCCCCTAAAAACCTACACACTGATGTCCTTTAAGACAACAGTATGGTTAGACTCAAACCTCTGACTACACCCAACATCACAGGAGGGTCACACCTCCGGGTTGTAACACAGTCTTTCTGTATTCTCCAAGCCCAAAATCACCCTGACGATGTCATCAGTAGGTATTTACCGAGGCAAATTAAAAGTTTTCCACAAAGTGCATACTAAACTTGGATTTTAACTGTGTGAATATAAGAGAGTAAGAGAACAGAATAAGTGCGAGGTGTTTTTGAGGTCTTTTTTTGTTCTTGCAGCGTATCCTGTGTAGCTCGAATGGAAGAGCAAGGCACCTGAGCTATAAATATACACTATAATCTGTGTTTTTAATCATGCCGCAAGTACACATCGTGTACATCCCCTCAGCTCAGCTGAGCCACCAGGATCCCCCCTCACATCCTCAGACTCTGTGGCATAATCCTCCTGTACTGTCACAACAGCTAAATCTGCCACCTGTGTCATACACGATCCTATTATCTTCCCTTTACAATCTAAACACCACTGGAGGTGCCTGACATCATGTTGGGGAAAGATAGACAGGTGCATCCTGTTTGAAATTCCTGTCACACCGGCTTTGCTGAACTTTGCCTTCCAGCCTATTTCACGGCTGATCCATCATGCATGTCAAGTGTGTCTGTTTAACCCACTAAAGGACACAGTTGGCCTTCATTACACCACTTCCTGACTCCCAAAATGCTTTGCCCTCCAGTTTTTTTTTTTGCCATGATTCTGGTGTCTTAGGGGGGGGTTGTGTGTGTGGGTGGTTGGGGGATGTTGGATGTGCAGCGGAGCTTCAAATTGGCTCTCCTTCCCTCATGTCGAGAGCCGCAGTTTTTCTGAGGTAATAGACATGCAAATAACACGGGGTGTGTACTTATATTTCCAGGCGCCGTCACGTCTCGGCACTCGGTCAATAACATTATGGAAATGCGCCGTGGATTCTTCGGGTCTCACTGTTTGAGTTGGATAACAAGGCAGTCCAATGAGCCTGTTAGCACGGCGACAGTGACAGAATGAGGTGTTTGTATTGTCACACACTGTATCACAGCGAGAGAGGCGGAGGGAGAAAGACGTACCGTAGAAGAAAAGGCAGCGAGAGAGGTAGAAAGTACAAGTGATCAAAGTTCTACACTCCCTTTTTCCTGTTTACTCCATTTACCAAAGGAAATGTGTGCAAACACATTTTCACTCTCATTTTCTGTTCTCACTTCTTCTTTTTTAACTGTTAAAGTTTTGTCGAAGTTAAATTGCTTATCAAAATCAACAATATACTGCAGTTTGAATCCACTACACTCTTGCATAATTGAGTTCTCCGGTTTATTTCTCGCCCAAAGCATTCACGGACTTCAACGCAGCAACTCAAGCCTCGGACACACCAGGAACGTCAGGAGCGTGTGCCGTGGTGGCTGCATAATTCACACGTCGGGGCGTTCACACCAGCTGCGTTTCTGCAGCTGCAACTGCTGCTGTCAGCCCTTTCTTTCTACATAGAGTTTGCCTTTCATAATGGCCATTTAATTTCATGATAAATGTCATTTATATTTATTGTAGACCGAGAAAGGTTAAGAAACGTGTGGTAATTTGTAAATAATAGTAATAATCCACAATTAAAAGTCCGTACTATAATCATTCATGGAGGTCTCCAAGTCACTGCATGTTCTAGAACACTGTCCGGCACATATTTCAGGATAAAAGCCTCATGTTAACAAATGAAGGAATTCTGTCCACAGAAAAAAAACGCTTGAGGGCTTTCATTTTCGAAATGAAAGCAGGAAGTGTTGATGTAAACCCCATACTTTATCAATTCATGGAGCTCTCTAAGTCACTGCATGTTCCACATCACTGACTGCTCATATTTCAGAATAAAAGCTTTGTGTTAACAAATGATGGAATTCTGTCCACAGAAAAAACTCTAGAGGGCTTTTATTTTTAAATGAAAGCAGGAAGTGTTGATTTAAAAATAAGTCTTTACTTTTTTTTTTCATCTCCGTAACATATTCTACAGATGTCTAAACAAGTAAACTGTAATAATCTTGCTGGTATGATGTCAATATACAGTCAATAGATCACCTTTACTGTCCGTGTCATATTCTATAGATGTCTAGACATTGAAACTGTAGTAATGTAGCTGATATGATGTTAATATACAGTCAATAGATCACTTTCACTGTTTGTTGCTGCTGTGAGACGCAGAAGAGACGCAGCTGAGTGATGTGCGTCTCACGCGGGCAGTGTGGCTGCTCTAACCTGTTAACGCAGCCGCCACGCGCTACTGACGTTCCTCGTGTGTCCGGGCTGTCAGGCTCACTTTGGAAGGGACTGTGTAAATGGTGGTTACGGAGCCCAGCAGCCTCAGCACCGTTGATTTTTTTAGATTTAACCAGGTGACAAATTGAGATGTGGCTTATGTGGAGCGTGTTTGCTTAATTGCATTGGCATAATTATTGCCATTCTCAAGACAATTTCTCCACCCCGAAGAGAGTTTTTGTGTGCCATTTCAAAGTGCGTGTGTGTAAGAATAGAGTCCAGTGGGAAATTTGAACATCTGTGTCTCACTGCCTCGCTATGCCCAGGAGAGAGCTGGAAATAGAAGGTTTGCCTAAAAGGAATCTGCTTCAGCAGGTAGAATGATAAAAAAATATATATTTATTTATAAGAAATATATAACACATGGTTAACCTGGCAATTATTTATACTTTTGTACGATTGCAGCTCGCACTCGTTACACTCGAATACAACGGTTCTCCGTAATTATGTTGTCCTTCATGGGAGAACACATTAAGAACAAAAAAAAGGTTCCCTTTAGGGGCACCATCAGCTGTTCTCAGACCCACACAGTTGCAGTCTTTTTTTGAGAATTTTTCTCCCAAAAAGATACACAACGCCGGAGCAAGAACTTTAAGGATTGATGTAGGCCATTGCTTAAAATGTATGTCTCTGAAAGACGTTTCATTTCATGAAAACATCAAAACTATTTGTTGTTTTACTACAATGTGTCTTTGATTGGGATGGTGGGACTTCCTGAGCTAATTCTAGAAAATAAAAAATGGCATTGCTGTTGCTATTTTATATGTTGATGGTTTTCATACTTGTCTTTTTACTGTACTGATCAAATGTGCTCAGACCCAATGTGATCGGTGCTGCATGGACCAGTGGCAGCTGGTGATTCAAGAACTTGGGGAGGACAGGAGGAAAACCGACCCACGGTGTTGTGTTATTTTATGAAGTTATTTCTCTTATTTTGCACTTGCACCTCCATTTTATGTTTGAGCTCAGTGCTGCTTGACATACAGTATGTGCTCTCATGTTCCTAATGTCATATAGGGGGGGGGCTTACATGGGAGTTTTTCATTTCAATCTAGAAAACACTTTGCGCTCAAGTTTGACAAGTGTTATATCAATTCATATTATAATTATTACTGCACTGGTTAGCTACTTATCTCTACTTTCTTATGTAAAACGAAAAATTAAGCAGTAAAACAAGGCTTACAAGATTTCTTAAAAACAATCACTGCAGCCTCAGGGTGGGAATAAAAATTGTGTGTGTAATGTGTCACTAGAAGCCTGTCTGTAAGCTGCTGCCCGTACAGCAGTCCGTTTCCCACACCACGATCCAGAGCAGCACGTCGGGCCGCCACATGTCTCCGTAGCTCCGCTGTGGGTCCAGCCCACGGACAGCTGACGGCGAGGCCCGAGCAGCGAGGCCCGAGCAGCGAGCCCCAGGCATCCTCGACCCTCGCTCAGCTGACCCACGGCTGACCCACGGCTGACCCACGGCGGAACTAAGGTGGCGTGCAGCGGGTAGATGCACTGCACTTCCGGACTAGATCCCGGTATGGGCGACAGACTGCTGCATCAGGTTCTTCAGGGCTGCTAAAACAAGCTAACTGTTGCATTGGCTAACACTAGTAGCTAGCTACAGCTCGATAAAAAGGCTTAAATAAAAAGTATTTCTTTTGTTATGTGCTTAAAAGTAGTTAACAATTTGTATGTTATAATTTCTTTCCTAATATGCCGCTGTCTGATACTTTAACGCAAGTTCATCACTTACAGTACAGTGGTAGAGACTGAAGATGACAATTGGACATCACCATTGGACCAACCCGCCGTCAATCTTGTTGATTGGTAACAAGCCAAGGGAGGATAACCTCCCTTGGAGCGTCATTTGACGCGTGTTGGCCAATCACAGATAAGCATGAAAAAAATGAAATACATTGAATTGATAGAAGAGGTCCTTCCTCAAGGGAGGACAGCAGGACCTTACCTTCTCTGCCCCCACCACCACTTCCTTGCCTTCCCTGCAGGTGTCGCTGTTGAAGCACTTATATTAAATATTTGTAAATGATACTGAGATTCGGTAATGATTCATTCATTGTTATCAACTGTTGAACAAAGTTGTAGATTTGTGTCAGACACAGTATGTTGAGTTATAAAAACACGTTTGATAGGCCAGGTCCGGGTATTTTTCCCAGCGGTGGAAAAAGACGGGTTCATGTGACAGAATGAGACGAGAAGAGATGACATGAATACGGGAACAATGGATTGGATTTTGTACTTGATATTCTCTGAATTCCTCTCTGGAGCCGTTGTTCTCCTTTTTTTCTGTTCAGCAGCCTATAACAAGTCTGTTTTTTTTTTCCTTCATGGGGTTTAGTTTTCTCGCCCCACAAAGTAAGCCAGATTGAATGGCAATAAGCATTGAGGCAGAATTAGTAACCAAACCCTCTATCTTCTGCAGTTGCCTCTTCTGGCCAATTAAGCTGTATTCCATTCCCACTTTCTCTCTCTCTGACTCCATCGTTTCTGGCCCCTTGCTCTCTTGCAGCTCATTTGGGGATGAAAAAGACACTTAAGTCTGGCCAAACACAAAAGTGTTTTACCCAATCAAGATTTGTTGTGACCACAACTGTGCAGCCCTCTCCTATAGTTCCTATTTGAATGTGCAATGGGGAAGGAGAGGATTACTGACAGGGTGACGGCTGTCAAAGACATTTTCCTCTCCTCTCCTCGCTTTCCAGTACAGCAGATAAGCTCTCATATTATAACAATTGTACATTTTATGACAAAAAAGGGAACGTTCCCTGAAGTTTTTTTTTTAAAGAATCTTCAGAGAAGTGCTCAAAGACCCAAAGGCCTAGGAAGGAGGTTATGTTTTCACCGGCGTTGCTTTGTTTGTTGGTTTGTTTGTCTGTTAGCAGGATTACTTCAAAATTCTGCGATGGATTTGAATCAAATTTTTTGGAGGGGTGGGGTGTGGCACAATGAACAATCCATTTGATTTTAGTAGCGATTCGGATCATGATTTTTTCAATGATTCCAATCAACCAGAACATTAAGACCTCTGAGTATAACACATGCGCAGTGTAACTGACGACGCGTTGACGACTCATGACCCCGCCTCTTTCCTTCAGAGAGAGAGACAGAGAGAGAGCCGAGTTCAATGTGAGAAAATGAGAAAATGCAAGTTTAATGTGAGATTAATGTGGCGTTTTTTCACATTAAACTGCTGCACGGAGAGGGGGGGGGGGCAATCGTACTCGGGTAGCTTGGCGGAGGTCTGCGCTCTCCGAGTGCCATTCTAGTTTTCATAGTGGCCAAACCACTGGTTTACAACTTCCGGGTCTGTCACGTGATGCCATTGAGCCCAAAAGACTTTTTTTCCATAGACTTATATTGGTAAAGAGACTTTCTCCTCTTGGGGTTGAACAAAGTCTGTCAAATCAAACAGTGTGTGTTTATCCCTCTCTGACTCATTTCCCCTGTCTGTCAGTGTCATTATGTCTTTTTCTCTCTCTCTCTCTCTCTCTCTCTCTCTCTCTCTCTCTCCTTAAGCAGCTTTAGAAGAGCCACTCTGAGTTGAAGCCACTAGCCGAGCATGTCTTCCCTCCGGCTTACACACCAACTGCAGTGGGTCAGACTCTTTTAACTATGAACCTATACGGCAAGATAGTCCATACAGTATAGCCACTTGTCGTGGCTGCAGAGGGATTAAAAGCCCCACCCCCAGAATTGCAATGCAGTGGTGCCCTCTTGTGAAACAGCATTACACCACTGCTTGCTTTGTTTGCGGTTTAATTCAATACAGTGCCATGCAAATCCCTGACTTAGATGGACAGGACCTTATATTCAAGAACCTAATTAGAAATTTGTTCCTTTTACTGAAAAAGATGACTGACCGAAGATTGTTTTGCGCTGCGCCACTCACCGGTTACTATTTTTTTTTATCCCCTAGTGGCTATTCTATTTGTATTCATTTTTGTGACATATGGACAAAGTAGAGCTCGGGCGAGATTGTTCACACATTTAAAAAAAATCAATTTGATGAAAGAAAACTTGATAAAACTATCAAATGGAGTCTCTCCTGATTGAAATGTGGTTATGATCTGCTGGATATTACCAGTACAGACACACTGTGCATACAGTTCATGCATACTGTATGTTTATTCAGAATGTGTTCCAACATCACAAGAATAAAAGTCAGCGCATGCAGGGCCATTTTCTGGTGTCGGTTCATTTCTGATGTATAATGCAAAGGCAAGATTTTTTACCATTTGAATCAGTATTCCCACATATGTTCTTCCGTATCACCATGGAAATTGTGTCAGACTAATTCTGCCTTAACCCGACTTCTCTTGAGGTTGCACTGCATAGCACGCTACCAAGGCTTGCCATATTCACACTGTCAAGTGAAAGTAATTGCGAGTGGCGTGACCCATGTATCCATATGTACGTGTAGTATATGTAGTGTATGTGTACAGCTGTGTGTGTAACTCTGGTGTGTTGGTGCTCTCTCTTCATTTCCTGGCGAGAGGAAGTAATTTTGGTGCCACGACCTCTTTATTAACATCTCTACAGTGTGAATAATGCATGCTGTTGACATCTGATGACTTCTGCCTGGCTTTCATACCTCGTTTTCTTTTCCTCATGGCATAAGAAAGTAGACCTCTGCTTCTCTTTCACCCCTTTGCATTATAAGCACTTAGAGATATGAGCTTACATTAGGATGACATATTTTTCTTACTCTCAGAAAATTTCCTTTTTTAACAGTGTCTTAATGTAAGAGCAAATAAAATGTAATATAGTTTTGCGTGTCGCTCTTACACACACACACTAGACATTTAAAATTACACAATTGCTTGTCCGTTATTAGCTAATTTCTTTAAAAATGGATTACTTTGGATTTCCCTTTCCTAAAAATGACTGGGTCCTTGGATGAACTGAGTCACGTAGCAAATTAAATGAGATAACCCGTGTAGCCGAGTAAACCATAACTTTAACAAAAGCAACCCCAATGAAATGCATAGCACAGGGTAACCAGGTTAGCTCGAAGTGTTTTAGAAAAAAAAAGAAGTGCATCTGTTGCAGTTGTAACTATGAATGCTTTGAACATACAATATACAGTCCAGTCTGTATTGTCCTGCATTGGAAATGTGGATTGCAGCGTGGCAAAAACGATGCATCAAAACCAGTAGTTAAATATTTATTAGAAAAAAAGTAACACACAAAAGCAATAAAACAATAATTAAAATTAAAAAAACAAAACAGAAAGGACCATTGAATAAAAAAATAATGATCATTTTAAAAAACATAACGCAAAATAATTGCTGGAGGGCAAATTAAGTGACTTTAATGCACATACTGAAAGGAAATGTTTGAATCTTTCAAAGGGAAACATTCAAACACAATCTGAGTCTGCTGCTCATCCATAATCTTAATAACTTTTTTTTTTATCAGTTTCTTAAATTGGTTTTTGTTGTTGTTACACGGACCCAATGAATTATCTATACAAGAAAAAGTGTATTGTTGTATGTATACATACTAAACAACTGACTGAGCATTGGACCAATGGCAGATAAGTGGATTATCTCGTTAAAGTGGTCAAAGAAATCTCTAGGGGAAACCTGTGAGGGGATGGGTAAAGCGATAGATTTTGGATGGAGTGTTTAAGTTTGAAGATATTTAGCACAGTCTTAAGGCCCAGTTACATCATCATTTCAAACGGTGAAAGTTTGCATTGACACAATTTTAATGGAATTGGTGTTAGCAGCAGATTCTTTAAAGGAGGCAAAATAAATCTGCACATATGTTTTTTTGCATCAAGTTCATCTTTGGTGAGCTTTGCCACATTGATATTTGCGCTGTTGACCAATAACGAACCAACCGACACGGTCTCACTCGACAAATACCGATTGTGGGAGCCAAGTTTCGTATACACGTTTTAGTTCAATAAATAAGCACAGTCTGTATTTCATGTAGGTGAGATAAATAAGGGATTTCATTGAAAAGTTAATTAATAGTAATTAAAATGTTAAAAGGTTAGAAGTCATTTAATGATCATTTAAATTAGTTAAAGGGACTGTTTGTAACTTCTTACACGTATAAATCAACCCGGGTCGGTTAAGGACCGAGCCACACGGTTTTCTTACCGTAGTACAGTTTGCTAATTAGGTGAACTTAGCTTTGAATACTCCTGTAAGAAGATTCTACAAAACTGTGGAATAAAAATTTTTGTTTTATCGTTTTTTACATCGGAGTCCTGTGGAAGTTTTTCCTTTTCAAGTAAATGTACACGAGTAAATCCAAGGCGATCGTTGAGCTTCAACCCCCCACAACGACGCTTGGTCAGTGGCCCTAGGCTTCAAACTATGGTGCTCTAGGTACCCCTCTAGCATCAGTTTTGGACTAAGGGACGGTATGTCAAGTGTCCGCTTGTTACATGCTTAGTCTTTTCAAAATAAACTTTCAACATCGGTTGACTTAGTTTTTAGGTTTACTTATGCAACAAAAGTATGTGGTTAGGCTTAAGAAAAGATCGTGGTTTAAAATAAGTGACGTAAAATAACTATGTTTGTTACGTAACTGGCATTAGTGAAGTCCTGAAGTTACGTAACAATGAACATGGCTATTGTTAGTACTCAGCTGTCAAGCTAGCAGCTTTTGGAAGACTTTGCTGACGCGCAATGAGTGCACAGGTTGGGTGCACACAGGCAGGCAGGTAGGCCGTCCAATCATCGGATTTAATTATTGTTTTTCTTATTTATTGATTGCTGTCGGGATGTAAAGAGAACAAAAAAAAAATGTTTTAACACTCCCAACCATAGCTTTAAGTATAAAATACAAGCAAACATGATCAACTCTCCCAAATCCAAAAACCAGAGCGCTAAAACTGAAACGTGTGATGTCATTAAGTATAAAGTGTGGAGCTGCTCCGTAGACGTGAATCAAGAAAAATGTTCTAGATGACACTGAGAGCACCCAGGGGAATGTTCTGACTATATTATGGGAACATTTTCTGTTTCACAACTGAGAACACTGAATGAAGCTCACTTGCATATAAAAAAGAAAACAAAATTCATCGTTTATGGAGCAACTCCAGACTTTATACCCCATGACATCACCAGTTTGAGACTTGCGAGGAGGATGTCGACACATATCGACTGAACCTTCCCAGACCACGGAGATAACATATTGGAATTCTTAATTTCTGTGGCTCATAATGAGCCTAACATCAGGCTATAGCACTTAACTCTTTGAAGTGTCTGGTTAGTGTGGTAAGAGTTGGACTGCATTGGAGGTAAAGCACTGCCAATGATAGTGGTGTCTGTGGATTTGGAGGTTTGAGAGGGCACTTCAATGCTCTTCACCCCAACTTGTCTGCAGTCATGTCTCTCTTTAAACAACTTGTCTCTCTTCTCTTCTTCTTCCTCTCCTCATCTTTCTCTGTTTTTGGCAGACACTGACAGTAAGTACACCAGGGTGTTAAGAGTGTCATTAAGCTTTCATTAAAACACCATCATCATTAGAGAAGGATTAGTTATTCCCTGGATCCATCACTTCAGCAGCTCAGGAATATCAAAACACAATCAAAGACTATTAAAACAACAATGTTGCCAGCCCACTGAGAAGCACCATTTGGCTTCCACCAGTCACCTTTTTTTTCTTTTTCTTTTCTACTACTTCTACTTTGGCTGTAGATATGCCTGGAACTGTCAATACGGTGCCAAAAAACATGTTGGCGATGAGCTTGTTAGCATGTAAAAACTCAGAGTAAACACCATGCACACGCTTGTTTACACAAAACAAAAATCAAAGAGCTTAAAGGTCCCATATTATATTGTATTTTTGTGACATCACAAATGGACAGAAATCCTGACAGCTTTTTTCAAAGGCAGTTTCTGAATACAGGCTGGCATGTATTTCTCCATGGATTGGTCGTATATTATATAGCACTTAAACCTGCTTAACAATAAAAAAAAGACATGAAAATCTCACTATTTACAATATGGGACATTAACGTCACACACACACACACACACACACACACACACACACACACACACACATTTTAATGTCTCATGCAGGTTCATCAATACTCCTTTAGACATTTAATTCCTCTAGATTGTGAAGTATTATTGTCTTCTTGACATATTCCTCAATGGGATGTGCTAGTCTACCTGACTGATAAAACTTTGAGTATATCTGTGTGCTATTTAAGTTATTTGTGAGGGAAATGTCTTCATTCTTTTTATTTCTGGGTTGCTGGAAAATATTTAATAAATGATTCCTGATCATGACGGACATATTTGACTTCAGGACATCTCTGACTACATACATGCTGAAAATCAAACATTCTCACTGTATTAATTTTGATATTTTCCAAAGTAGAAGTCTGTAGAAGTGTATGATTCAACTTTTTCCTGTGGTGTAGTGTTAAAAAAAGTTGGCAAAAATCGTAATAAATAAATATATCGAATCGCAATAATTAAAAAATCGCAATACATATCGAATCGGCACCAAAATATTGTGATAGTATCGAATCGGGAGATGAGCAAAAACACAAACACAACTTTATGGTGATATTTTCAAGGTCGAGTGGACGTCAAAGAAAGGGGAATGCTTGGGCTACCATAGAGCTGTTTACACAGTACATTTGCTTGATAGGAATTCACACCTAATGTCTGAGACTGTGTAATAACGTGTCAGAAAGAAATGCTATCTCCAGCCCCTTTGAGGCCAGAACTGACATAATGAAGAACCTATTGTATGTGATTGGATTAAGACAAAAGCCGTATAACAAGCATTTTGCACCGACTAGACCGAGCTGCCAAAGGCAAAGGCAAGAAAGCAAGGAATTACTACGGACCAGATGAAACAAAAAAAAACAACATGAATAATTCTGTTCTAATCATTAAAAGACAAAACACATTTAATTTGGGCATTGTGTCTTAGAGGAACTGAATTAGTTCCTCTCTTCTCCTCTGAATATCTCTCTCCTTATGTCTCCATCCCTGTCTCTCCTTCATTTCTGTCTGGTGTGAGCTTAGCAAAGTGTCTAATAGTGAGGTGTCATATATTCACGGGGCTGAGAGGAGAGGACCCTCCTGCAGTGCTTATTAGCTGTAATGCATTCCTCTCCTCGGCTTTGATCACTGCTGGAGACCGTGTGATGCTTCCTGCCATCTCATCTGTTTCATGTCTCATGACTCTCCATCATGTCTTTCGTAGTCTCTCTCTCATTTACTCTTAGAAATATCCACATGCACGTTCATACTGACGCATACACAATGGACTCGAGGCCTGACCGCCACGTTATGTGGTTTCATGTTGTATTTGTCCGTCTGCCCCGTTCCCATTCCCAGGGTGAACAACATACCGACGCTCTGGCATGCCCCTTGACGTGTTACGCCCAGAACACAGGGAACGACAGGAGCGCGTGGCGGCTGCGTGATTCAAGCGTCGGGTGTTCACACCAGCTGCGTTTCTGCTGCTGCAGTTGCTGTCAGCTCTTTCTTTTCTACATAGAGTTTGCCTTTTAATGGCCATTTCATTTCATTATAAATATCATTTATATTTATTTTAGACAGAGAAAGGTTAAGAAACGTGTGGTAATTTGTAAATAATAGTAATAATCGACACTGCATGTTCTAGAACACTATCTCAACGGGTGGGGTCCGCATCTGCCTGGGGGATTCGACTCGGCGGGTCAGAGACGGCCGCTTGGTGTGAGAGATGAGGATCCCCTCGTAGGACCTCTCCCCGGCACCGCCGTTTTAATGCATGGCCCGGGCCGGGCCTGTACCGGTGCTCAAGCCCCAGAGCCCGACGACAGAAAAGGGCCCACGAGGCTAGGGCAGAAAAAAAATAACAAGACTCGGTCAAAAAACAAATTTATGGCTGGACCGTATATGGTCGGTATGTGAATTTGTTACACAAATAGTCAGTGGTCATGTCTATAATGTTAAATCCAGTAAGTCTTTCTTAATGTGCTGCGGTAGCCAGTGTGGTCGTCGATAAGGTGAACTACTGGGTAGAAATGGGTAGGTTACAGAGGAGGGATATACTGTTCACCCTCCACTACACCACTTGAAGTAGCATATGACGACATTGTAAAGCATCCATAAAGAACGTCAAGAAATGTTTAATTAAAGTGGCAGTAGGCAGTATATTTTTGGCATCATTGGGCAAAAATTCCATAATAACCTTTCAGCATATGTAATTCAAGTGTTCTGAGAGATATCTAGACTTCTGCTCTTCCTCTTGGCTCTGTTTTCAGGCTTTAGAAAATCTAGCCCGTGACGGGAGACTTTGACCAATCACAGGTCATTTCATTGAGAGAGCATTTCTATTGGCTGTGCTCCGGTGATGTGACCGATACTTGGTGTTCGTTCAAGAGATTTCCAACATGGCTGCTGGGTCACAAACTTTCTCATTTTAAAGCTAAACCGTGCACTACAAGATGATTCTGAAAACATTTGAGGAGAGAAATAGGCATTAACGTAACAGAATATTGATTCATATTTGATCAGCGCTGCCTAGTTTGATCGTTTGGTCGAAGTTCGTGAGTGATTGACAGCCGGCTCTCATAGACGGCAGATGGACAGCAGACCTCAGATCAGCTCTTACTGCTTGTTTTCCTCCGGTCTGTGAAATCTTGCAGATGTCGTTAGGAGCACCGGAGGACACAGAGGAACAAGACTTTTTGCAGTTTACTTGTTTCATGTCACAATTTAGCTACGGTTTTAAAAAAAATAACTTTTTTTAATCATATTTGCTCCAATCAGCTTTAATGAATGTGTGTGTAAATGGGTGATGTTGACATGTAGTGTAAAGCGCTTTGAGTGGTCGAAGACTAGAAACGCGCTATATAAATGCAAGTCCATTTACCATTTACAGTACAGTATGGTCTAGGTATCACGGTATGGTATAGTATGGATTGGGATGACCTGGTATGGTATTTAACACCAAGTGTTATGCAACTACAGAAATATGCACAACAAACACTATGTTCTATCATAGATCAAATAATATTTGATTTTCAACTGAAGAAATCGATATATGCTAGTGTGGAGACAGTGGAGGGTAACAGCAGCATGAATGTAAGCATGAAATAGCATGTTTTAGGTTGAGGTACATGTTGTACTACATTACCATCTCAGGGGACTCCTGCTGTCTCAGCTGTAGTGCATAAACCTCTTGGGTAAACCTCGCTGTCCCAGTAGTTTATTTCTTGAAACCGGTATCAGTTGTGGCACATTGACTCACTGAGGCCTTTAAGCATTGCATCACCATTGTCGCAATGACTTCTCCCAGAAGAACATGCTTTTAAACAATGAAGTACATTTCTTGACCAAGATGCATATTTGTACAGCCATTTTAGCTATTGTCTTGCACTATATGCAATAATAGCAATATAATGACTAGATAAAACATACCGAACAATCCAGGGATTAATTGGATGTCCACATCGCAAATAAACAGCCCAGTTATTGAGTTTCTTCAACCTTTTTGCATTGAGATTACTGCGTGACAACATTATTACATTCTACTAGAAGTAAATCAATAATGACATAACACACGGCAAAAACATCCATCGTAATATGTCATTCAGTTTGTCTCCTATTTAGACATTTGAGACATTGGCAGACTCTTCTTTAAAGTTTTTCTATATGATTTCCAGAGCATTAATATAGCATCAGACAACTATTGTCTTTTTAACGATATAGAGGAGTAAAGTCTACCTGAGCAGAGAATGAAGTCTCTCTCCCACTGTGTGTTGTAATCCGAGCTTCTCCTTGTTTTATTATAACAGCCGGTCTGGCTGCGCGTGCCTTAAGCGCATGTGAGCGTGCCACACTGGCTAGCTCACGGTCACCGCTCTGCACTGCTCTCATACGGAGGTTACAGTCAGTGCTCAAAGTGGGCCGTTACTCACCGGTACCCAGTACTGACACTTCTACATTTTACTCTTTAGCGTAGGTACTTTTTTCTTGCGCACTGGTACTCTTTTCTGCCCTCCCCATATCTCTGGGATATTCATAATGGCGATTCATAACGGCACAGCGCCAGTGTATTGCACCTCATCTGGACTAGCTGAGGCATGGCACAGTATGGGGGGGAGGGCTTTATTTTTGTAAAATAATTAGTGAACTGTTCCTCAGAACTTTTTACCAATATCTTCTCATCAGGGTGAATTAAGGAGTGAGCAGAGTTCATTTGGTGTGGCATGCTGTGAGTGAGTGATTCACTCCCCTAGATCTCCAGGGTTAACCTTGGTTATTTGTTGAACCTGTAAGTCGGCTGGCGGCATGGCTAAGCTAGTTTTTTGTTTGCCAGTTATGGGGTTATAGAGCTCTTTAAGGAGTTAGATTATCTGTTGTTTTGATGGGACTTTGACAGTAATAAAAACCCTTTTTGACCGCCAAGCTGACTCACTGTCTCTGATTGCTCCACTTAAACTGTGTCTATTCATGTTATATTGTAGTTGTTCCTGGATTCGAGCGAAACAGCTTAATTTAGTTCAGACAAGTTGTTAAACGATCACATCTTTTGGCAACTTAGCAGCGTTAATTAACAGGCCTCAATTTGAATTCAATTTTGGCAAGCTTCAACACACTTTGCAGACTGTTGCAGAATAAATAATGATTACATGGCATGCGCAATTGTTTATGATAGGCCAAATAATTTCATAATTTGCCTAGCTGGTTTTCCCTTGTGTTTTCATTTGTCTACAATGATTCAATCTTTTCTTTGTAACCTTTGGAGAAGTATTTAAGACTCAATATTTAAGACATTCACCATCATCAGTACGCCTAATGGGCAAGAAAATTACATATTTTCCATTAGGTTTAGTTTATGTTTAGAAACCATATATGAGATTCAAACCTAACAATACAAAACAAACAAAAACAACAACAAAAATGTCATTATCCAACTATACCTTAAAGGGTGAGGCTGGTGGCATTCTATATTTATCTAAATGTCAACAAATGCAATGAAAAGATAAAAAAATCAACAATGAATTGGTTTTTATTACCAAATATTAACTGTATCAAAAGTCTGATTTGTCTTATTCCTCTGTGTCACAGACCTTCATTTTTGCCCAAAAACTATTCAAAACACATCAATGAGCCACACTTCCTTCTTTACCATCAACACCCACATTGTAGTTTATTCTAACTCAATCCCACATACACCGTCCTGCTGCCGCAAATACTCACTAGAGCACCACATGTGTATTAATCTGCTGCTGAAAACAATACCCAACAAATGCACTTATTTCCTTTAGTTGAGTAAAGTTTTCCCGAAAACTAGAGTGCTCGGCTGTGTTAGGAAATGAAACTATGTACAGTATTTGTAATCTGTATTTAAAGGTACTGTTTGTAACTTCTTACACGTTTAAATCATTGCCGTTCGGTGTCCCATGCGCGTGTGGCTACGCTGTTCAGATTAAGACTCCAACACAAACTACACGGAAGCACTAAAACCGTAAAGTTATATTCTAGTGAATCCCGTCTTGCAAAACAGTGTTAACTTTTCCTGCTTCGGCCTCCCCGACCACGGCCAGAAGACACAGGGGAGACCGTAGCTTTGGTCTCCAGGGCCGGAGACTCTGCTCCTCTGCCTGCCTTCACTCACACACCTCCCTCGTTCTCACTCGCTCTCATCGCTCCACCTCTCACGTGCATGCGCGCACAATACACACTGCAGAAGAGTTAGTTAGCTCTCAGAATATCTAGTGAATGTACAGTGGACGTTTAGTGCAGAAATCCTCCAGAACCAACAGAGGTTTCCAGTGTCTGGTTTCCTGAAGTGACGGGGCTCCGGAGCGAGAAACGTTATCGTCTCCGACTGAAACTCCGGTGTCTCCCCTGTTCCCTCCGACCGCGGTCGGGAGGCTGAAGCAGGAAAAGCCAACACTAGGATCAGCATTGATTCATGGAGAGATCTCGTCTGGTCAGCTAACATTACTGCCAAGCAGCTGAAATATAGAGTGATATTGTGGTTTTTAGCTGACGTGTGTCGCCTCACTGTTTGAGCGGATGCTCGTTCATGTCTATGTAGAGCGAGCACAAGTGCGAGCAACAGGACGCTGACTTTCGTCGACTTAACGGCCACAGGTGTCGCTGTTAACAAGCTATTTCTGATTCTTACATAGAGTCCCTTTAAAGACTGCATCTTCAGCAGGAACAAATGGGCACATTGTTGCAGTGGCCCCTTTAAAAAAATACATCATCTAGTATATCGCCAGTGACAGACATCAGTTGGGAAATCAGGCGGTTCCTCTCCAGTTCATCAAACACTTACTTCTTGACAGTTTTTTTTTTTATGATTTCTGCCTGCACCTGCACATCATGGAGTCAGGTACTGCCTCTCTCAATATGTCAAGATGTCAGAGGCCTGCACTGGTCTCTCACAGTCTGTCAATCCAGGTATCAGTTAATATCAGTGTCCAGTAATGGAAAGACTGATTTATACAGTGCGTGGACCTACCCAGGTATTGATTTGTTGAGTTCTCGCTTTACTGAACATTCAGAGGAACGAGAGAGGAGAAGAACCATCATGAGAATCTCTGTTCAAAACCAGAATGATGAAAATATTCCAAGTTGGTCAGCGCCGTCTATCAGATTTTAATGCATTCCACTTATACACTCGTTTGAAGGTATAATATGTAAACTTTGTTGTTTGGTGTGTTTAAACACACACAGCATTCAAAAGCGCACCTGGCGTTTAAAGGGAATGGGAGATGACACTCCGATTGGTTTAGTTTCACGTTACGCCCAAACACACCTATGATTGATTATAAGAGACTGAATACAATCCCTCTGCCACTTGAGCCTTACTTCGCGCCCAGATTATGTTTAAAAAGTGGAGTTGGAGGACGTCCTAAATGCCTTGCACATTAGTCCCATGTGCTGTAGATAGTTTAAACAGGGCCCCACATGTTTCAAGAAGTCCTCCATTGTCCCTTTATCCAAGAAGACTAAAGCCTTCTGCCTTAACGACTCCCGCCCAGTCGCACTCACCTCCACCATCATGAGGTGCTTTGAGCGGTTAGTAAATCCTTCATCCACCTCCTCCCTTCCTCCCTGACTCACTGGACCCACTTCAGTTTGCTTACAGGCCAAATAGATCAATGGAAGATGCCATCACCCAAACCCTCCACACTGCCCTCACCCACCTGGACCAGAGGAGCACTATTATGTGAGGATGCTGGTTAAGCATTCAACACCATTGTGCCTCGTCATCGAGCTCGAGACCTGGGATTCAACACCACGCCCTCTGTGATTGGATCCTGAGCTTCCTGACGGGCAGACCCCAGGCTGTGCGGGTACTAGGCACCACCACATCCTCCACCCTGACCCTCAACACCGGAGCCCTCAGGTCTGCTCAGCCCTCTCCCGTACTATCTGTTCACATACGACTGCGTGGCCACACAAAGCTCCAACGCCATCATCAAGTTTGCTGACGACACAACGGAATTCATAACTAATCAGCCGTACATGCTACAACTTTGCAACTTCCACCGAAATGTAGGCCCACGTGTGCAGAAATGTTCAGATGCTTCAAGCTGGCAGGAATTATGAAGTCCATTACACAGACAGTGAGGCGGTCAGAGCCCTGACATCAGGACAACAATCTCCATCTCAACGTCAGCAAAACAATGGAGCTGATTGTGTGACAGAGAGAAGGACACGCCGCTAACATTAATAGAAACAAAAGATGTTACTGGGTGAATTGATCAAAGATTTAACTGTTAGATGCCTGATGTTTCCCTGATGTATCATAAATATCTTGAAGTATCATAAATATAGCATTAGATATATCATTAGAGACATTTAGAATGAACTACTATGGTTTACTGATGACATACCATCAGCTGGAATAGAACTAGCAGATAAGCTAGTATGAAGAATATCACTTTATTGAATGTATCCTATGGAGAAACTAGATAAAAAGTAGGAATGATAAATAGAAGTCATCTTTATATCACTGATAGATTGTGCGAGTTTGAAAGAAGAGGGCATTTCACCAAGCAGGGATGGTCTAACAGAAATACACTTATCTAGTTGCATTATGGGACATGTAGTATCCAGTGTTTTTGGAGCTTGACTTGGGAATAAAAGTCCTCAATTTCATGGAATTGCAATACCACCTCCAGTTGTATTACTAGTTGTATTACTAGTTGTATTACTCATCCAAAATGTGAAACTGCTCCACCAAAGTACAAGTGCTTGAAAGGTTTGGATCAAGACAAATGCAGTTCTTTGCTCAATGTTTACTATAGATGGTCAGTTTTCACCATTAAAGATGACGTACGTAATGTTGAAATCACACAATCAGTGTTTTAGCCAGGAAACAGAAAGCACACCTAGACTTCCCCTGATACTACTCTTCTGAATTACCTCAAGCGATACGTTTAAATGTATTATACGTAACGAGCTTGTCAAGACAGGATTAAAGTGGAGAGGAAAAAGATGAGGGCGGCAAACTTAAGTCAAAGACAATCACTCACAAACATCTTTTAACGAAGGCTTTCAAGTTAGTTCTGGAGTATGTGTTAATGAAGTATGCACCAAGTGCTACTATGTAGGGTCCTCCTCCTCCTCCTTCATATTTTGTCTGGACCTCAATAGTGATGCTCTCAAAAAAAAAACACTTGACTTACAGTTCTTGAAGCCTTTTCATGGATCCAGGAAATTAAATATTGTTTTCGAATGCATCCGTTAGTCTAACTCAAGGCGAGAATGTAATAAAGGGTAAAAATATTTACATAAATATAGTTCTAAGTCAAAGGGTGAACAAAATATCATGTTTGTTTAATCTCTCTTTTTAAGTTACTCCTCACAAAACCATACATGATTTTGAGTATTTATTGTATTTTTTTCATCTTAATTTAGCCCGGATGGTTCCATTGAGATTTAAAATCTCTTTTCAAGGGGATCCTGGCCAAGACGGCAGGATAAAAGTTTCACTCATATAAGCACAAAAAAACACAAATAAGGGACTTAAAAAACAACAGTTTTAGAACAGAAGTGCACGCCATCCATCGCCGAAAAAATTAGATTCTTGCTCCAAAGTCAGACGTTTTTGATCCCGAATCACAGCATGGGTTTGTTCTGTGTTGTTTCTCAAGGTCTTGGTGTCTTAATGTGGTATTTTGGAGAGATTATATTAATCATTTTTATCAATTCTCGAGTGGTTAAAAAAGGTTAAATTTAGCGCCAAATCTGTGTCACAAATGGTATCACCCAAAAGTTGCTGCAGCAATTATTAATCAATGATTATTATTTGTTTTATTTAGGATTTATGCCTAGAACAACTTCACACACAGTGCAGAGCAGCATCTCAAATCAATCTCAGGTTCCCAGCTTTCAGATTATGTACACCACTTCTATGTGACATCTACTGTCGACCTCCCACCCCCTCTATCCCCCCTAAAAAAGACAAAAAAATGGTTCTATGAAAAGGAAGTGCGGAGGAGGACCTGGGAAGGAGAACGGGCTGACTATCTCCTGACCTCCCTTTCCGTCTTTTACCTTTAACCTTATTCCCTCCTTAGTTTTCTCTCTTATTTCTTCTGGTTGCTAGGCGCCGACGCGAGTGACAGCCTGTCTTAGTAGCTCTCCGTGTTTCTACTTTCTTTGTCTTCTTTTTGCTACTTTTTCGTTACTTTTAACTTTCTACTGCGCTTAGTTTTTGTCAGTGATAGTATACTGCACACTTTATGTAAATAGTTTCCTTTTTCACAGCCGTCTTATTTAGTTATTATATTTAGTTAG
This sequence comes from Sebastes umbrosus, assembly GCF_015220745.1. Taxonomy (NCBI): domain Eukaryota; kingdom Metazoa; phylum Chordata; class Actinopteri; order Perciformes; family Sebastidae; genus Sebastes; species Sebastes umbrosus. The sequence goes on from NC_051273.1 coordinate 33,820,940, forward strand.
CCTGACAAACGGACATGATCGGACAACGGACGGTGTATTCAGTTTGAAGCGCTCCTCGCCTTTCGGGACCGAGTAGCAGCGCCACCAAAGGATTTACCTGCTGAGATACGGCGACACAGACGGGGATCAAGAGCCGGTGTGATCGTGAGGGGGAGGAGGGAGAAGGAGAGGAGAATTTAAACCCGTCCTGCCTCAGTGATCATGGGCAATGTGAGATCTCTGGCAAACAAGACGGACGAGCTAGCAGCCCTGGTGAAAGACCAACGGGAATACCGAGAGGTCCGTGTGCTGTGCTTTACGGAGACATGGTTGAATGGGATTATACCGACTGCTTAGTGGAACCGGACGGCTTCACGGTGGTGCGAGCTGACAGAGACAAACAGAGCGGTAAAAAAGAAAGGCGGAGGGCTTGCTGTCTTTGTGAACTCCAGATGGTGTAATCCCAACACATCACCGTAGGGAGCGCATCTGTACCCCGGACATTGAGCTGCTGGCTGTGAGTTTGAGGCCATATTATCTGCCTCGAGAGTTTCTCTCACTGCACACAACTGCAGTCATAGTTACTGTTTACATTCAACCGGTTGCTGTGGCGGCGCAGGCGAGTGACGTCATCCACTCCACCGTCGCGGGATTACAGACGAGGCACCCCAGCGCATTCATCATTGTAAATGGTGATTTTAACCATGTGAAGGTCTTACCAGCAGCCCTGTCGAACTTCACCCAGTATGTGACCTGTAACACCAGACACAATAAGACCCTGGACCTGCTGTATGCCAACATTAAGGAGGCATACAGTGCCACTGTTCTCCCCCCCCTTGGCGGTTAGACCACACCTAATCAGGCTTGTGCCAACATACAGCATGTTGTCAGGAGGCAGCCCGCACCACCAGGACTGTTCAACAGTGGTCAGTGGAAGTTGAGGAGGAGCTGAGGGAGTGTTACAGGTCAACAGACTGGGGAGTTGTTTGACAGGGTCCACGGTGAGGACATCGATGGGCTCTCCCACTGCATTACAGACTACATTAGGTTCTGTGAGGAGAGCATCGTACCCACCAAAAAGGTACGCTGCTTCCTAACAACAAGCCCTGGATCAATGGGGACATTAAAGCCCTGTTGAACAGGAAGCAGAGGGCGTTCATGGCCGGGGACATTGAGGGGGCCAAGGTTGTCCAGAAGGAGCTGAGAAGGAGCTGAGGGCGAGCCAAGGTACACCTACAAAGACAGACTGGAGGGGAGACTACAGGCCGACAGCTCCAGGGAGGTGTGGGGGGGGGGGTTCAGGAAGATAACTGGGCTACAAACAGCCGAGCCCTGGTGTTGAGGGGACCCAGGAACATGCAAATGAGCTAAACCTGTTTTTTCAACAGGTTTGACCAACCAACCCCCATGAGCTCAGCAGGACAGCCTGGGTCCTCACTCACCAACACCAGTGCCCCCCCTCCACACCTCTTCCTTCCTCCTCCTCCCCCCCCCCCCCCCTTCCACACCTCTCCTCCTCCCCCCAGCACCCCCCTTCCACACCTCTCCTCCTCCCCCCAGCACCCATCCCCAGGGAGGCAGCAGCAGCTTGCCCCCCCCATACCTACCCTGAGGAGCACATCCACAGCATGTCCTTTGCACCTGGAGACATTGCAATATCCACCCTGATCATCACAAGGGGCCAGGTGCGGAAGCAGCTCTCAAAGATCAGCGTGAACAAGGCCAGGGGGACCAGACAACATCAACCCCAGGGTGCTCAAGGTGTGTGCTGGGGAGCTGCAGCAGCGTTCCAGCACCTCTTCAGCCTCTCCCTGAGGCTGAAGAAGGTTCCCCAGCTCTAGAAGACCTCCTGCATCGTCCCGGTGGCAAGAAGGGACACCCCAGCACCCCCAATGACTACAGCCAGTTGCTCTGACGTCACACGTCCTTGAAGATCTTTGAGAGACTGGTTCTGCAGCACCTCAAGCCCCCTTGTGAGTGACTTCCGGGACCCCCTGCATTTTGCATACCAGGAAACATCAGTGTGGATGTGATGCCATCACCTACATGCTCCACAGAGCCTACACTCACCTGGAGAGGCCGCACAGCTCTGTACGAATATTGTTCTTTGACTTCTCCAGTGCCTTCAACACCATCCTGCCACTCCGGCTAGCTGAGAAGCTCTCAGTGATGCAGGTAGATCATGGCCTGGTGGCCTGGATTACGGACTACCTCACCAGCAGACCACAGTATGTCAGACTGCAGGGCAGCCTGTCAGATGTGCTGGTGAGCAACACCGGCGCCCCCCCAAGGAACTGTGCTGTCCTCCCTTCCTGTTCACCACCTACACCTCCGACTTTCGCTTCCACTCGGGGTACATGCCACCTACAGAAGTTCCTCCGATGGACTCCTCCATCGTCAGCTGCATCACAGATGACAACGAGGAGGAGTACAGAGCCTGGTGGAGAACTTCATAGGGTGGTGTGATAACAATCAACTCGCAGCTCCACATGGAAGAACAAGGAGCGGGTGTGGACTTCCGGCGGAGCACGAGGCCCCCAACTCCCATCACCATCCGAGGGAGGAGGTGGAGGTGGTGGACACCTACAAGTTCCTGGGAGTACATATGAACAGTAGACTTGAACTGGACTGATAACACGAGGCCCTCTACAGGAAGGGACAGAGCAAACTGTTCTTCCTGAGGAGGCTCAGGTCTTTTAATGGTATGCAATAGGCTGCTGCAGATGTTTTACAGTCTGTAGTAGCCAGTGTTCTCTTTTTTGCTGTGGTATGTTGGGGGGGTTAACATGAACACAGGGATGCCAACAGACTGAACAGGCTGGTGAGGAAGGCTGGCTCTGTGGTTGGATCTGAGCTGGACGGTCTGGAGGTGGTGGCAGAGGCAGGATGAGGAGGAGCTGGACGCTATCCTGGAAAAACCCCTTCCACCCCTCCATGATGAGCCTAGTCAAGATGAGGAGCACCTTCAGCCACAGACTCATCCCTCCTCGGCACAACACAAGCGCCTGGGTCAGTCCTTCATGCTGGTAGCCATCAGGCTCCACAACCAAGGCTGACCCCCATATGACAACTATTAGACTTTTAAGAAATTTAAACATGCACTATCTGGCGCACTTTACACTCACTTTACACTATACATCCTATATACCACTTTATTGCTGACTGCACATATGTTACATATTACATGTTATTTATTTATTTATTTATTTATTGTACATACTACATTTATTTATTGACGGACTGTACACACTATGTTCACAGCCATTCACTCTGTATCTTTATATCTCTATTATGGTCTTTAGAATTTTTGTATACCTTTAACCTCTCCTGTGATTCACTCTGTTTGCTGATGTTGCTGCTTTGACACCTGATTTCCCTCCGGGGATTAATAAAGGTCCATCTTATCTTATCTTATCTTATCTATTATCCAGCACACACTTTTTGTAGCCTATACATTTCTGTTTGAGTAGCTCGATTAAGGCGGGATGCTTGCGGGCAACTTTCAGGCGGGTGGTCTTGCGCTGCTTCTTTCATGTATCTAGACACTGAGGTCCCAGCACCTTTATGTGTTTCATTTATTCTTTCAGGTGGGTAGGGTAACATCCCAAAGCGCTCACATCTTATTAGTAGTGGACCTCTAATTGTCAATGTCTGTGTAGAACTGCACCGCAACGTTTAGCCTCATTGTTTCAGTTATAGGCTACGTTGACTGTTGGAAGATATGACAAGTAGGTCTTTGATTGTATGGTTGTTGTAATAATGGACAGCGGGGTAACACTTTATAGTAACAATCATCCAGCACAAACTACACGGAAGCACCAAATTGCAAAGTTATATATCTAGTGAAGCCCGTCTGTTAAACAGTGTTAACTCTTCCTGCTTCGCCTCCCGACCGTGGGTCCGAAGGACACAGGGGAGAACCGTATCATTGGTCTCTAGAGCCGGAGTCTCTGCTGTACCTGCTCCTCTGCCTGCTTGCCTTCACTCACACACCGTACTCGTTCTCACTCGCTCAGGCTCGCTCCGACTCTCACGTACATGCGCGCACACTACACACTGCAGAAGAGTTAGTTTAACTCTGAGAATATCTAGTGAATGTACAGTGGACGTTTGTGCAGAAATAAATGCTGCAGCTCCTCCAGACCAACAGAGGTTTCCCGGTCTTGTTCCTGCTGCTGAGTGAATAGACTAGGCTCTAGAGCGAGTGACGTTATCGTCTCCGACCAAAACTCCGCTGATATAGAGTGATATTGTGGTTTAGCTGACGTGTGTCCCCTCACTGTTTTGAGCAATGCTCGTTCATGTCTAAGTAGAGCGAGCACAAGCGCGAGCAACAGGACGCTGACTTTCGTTGACTTAACAGCAACAGGTGTCGCTGTTAACAAGCAATTTCGATTCTTACATAGAGTCCTTAAATTGATAGTTAAACTTTAGTTAATAGTTTATTTTGCTGTTATCAAACAATTAAATGATAATTAACATGTATAGAAATGTATAAACTAATTATCTCATGTTACACCAAACCATTGATAAATAACAAATTATCGCATTGCTAATAATTAGTAAACATTATTACCATTTCATTGTTTGTAAAATTACCTTTTGCTATACCTAATTAACTATCAATGTATTATTCATTATGAGGTTATTATAAAGTGTTACCGACAGCAGTGAAGCAGCTGGCTCTACTCTTTTTTTTGCTTTTGATAGTAATTGTTACTGTAGGACGTGATATCCATCTACACCCAGTACATGATATGTGTGTATCTTCACATACTGTACGGGATTCAGTTGCGCAGGCAGAGTGGAACGGCAACGCTACGAACCGAACCTGCGTGGACCTGAAGTGAGGATTAGGAAGAACATTTTTGTTCTCTTATGAGGGCAAATCAAACAGTGCAGTCATCTCCTGTTGCCCTGAGCGATGCTCATGTTGGCTGAATGGTTCCACATGTGGGAAACTTTATCTCCATTAGCATTCAGCCCACTAAATTCAGAGAATGGGAGTAGAGAAGGGTAAGAAAAAGAAAGATAAAGACAACTAGGACATAAATAACAGTGGGGAGATGCCGAGAAGGTGCCCAGAAACATACAAACAACCGTTATCCCGGATGAATTAAACCTGTGAAGGACAACAAATATCCAACAACAAAGAGTGCAGTCAGGCTGATCAGGCCCTGCTGCCCCAGAACGATCACTGACAGACGAAGTACAACAACATACAGACAACAACTTAACCCTCCTGTTACTCATCATTTATCTCAACCACCATCAGAATCCGTTCTCTTCTAGCCTCCAGTGGACACATTACCTTTAGAAAATGGAAAGTTATTATGGTCCCTGTCCCCACTTGAATTGTATGGGGACCGTTGGAAAGACTTGGATGTGACCCACTTGCAAGCCTACATTGGTTGCTCATTTTGGCAACAGTGCCTAAGTCAACGGTGTATAATATTGCAATAGTGGTACGAGTTCTTTTTTTTGTCCAGTGCTTTAAGAGCTGGTTTAAAGGCTAAAGCCTCCTCTAGCATACTGCAAATACATCGCTTTAACCATCACATACTACTGAGGAACGCAGTACGCAGTGCGTTCGTCAGTAGTATGTAGTGGGGCGGTTTTGAATACAGCCTATGTCTCTCTTTTTTTTCTCCTCTGCTTTCACTCTGGTTTTCACCTTCACTGGATTTCTTCTGATTCTCTTCCTGTATTTTTTTGTATTTCTCTCTAGATGAGGTGTCAAGAGATGCTGGAGGAAGTCTGACATCTCTATTTGGTTCAGCCCATCTCTGCCTCCCTGGCAAAAACGTTACTGTCCTCTCCACCACCGGCAGGAGGACTCCTGTATTCTCTAGCCACGCCTCCCGACACAGGTAAATACACAAAATACAGTTGTTTTTTATCAACAATATCATTCGACAGTCTCAAAGATAAACAAGTCAAATATAAAGATCACACATCATGAAATTCCTCCACAAATGTTTCATCTGCATCACTTGTTGGCCAGAAATAATACTAATGATAAAAAATATATTAAAGGTCCCATATCGTGCTCATTTTTAGGTTCATACTTGTATTTTGTGTTTCTACTAGAACATGTTTACATGCTTTAATGTACAATTTTTTTTTTATTTACCTCATACTGTCTGCTTGAATATACCTGTATTTACCCTCATGTCTGAAATGCTCCCGTTTTATTGCATTTCAACAGAATAGCAACGGAATTGCGTTGCCTGGCAACAGTTTGGGTCCATGTTTATTTACTGTCAGCTGATGCTATTTACATACACTGCAACCGGTAATAACCTGGGCACATTTAGAATGTTTACGTTTAAAAACCGTGTAATGGTCTAAATATTGTATATTTGTGACATCACAAATGGACACAGAAAACGGCTTGTTTCAAACGCACAATTTCCTGAATACGGCAGTGTGTATTTTTCCGTATATTGAGTGTTTTGACAGTATTTATATCGCACTTAAACCTGCTTTATAATATAAAATACATGAAAATCTCACCTTGTAACAATATGGGACCTTAAGGTGCATAATAATTAATGTATAATTCTAATAACCAACATTTGACATGTTGTCCTGTAGCTGAAGTCGACTGGATTGTAGTTTCAGTAGTAAAGTGTTACAGCCGGTAGGGAATTTGTCCGTCCAGTCTATGTGCTTTGTGGACTTGTAGAAGAATTAGCACCATGTCCTCCATGGTGTCTTGTGGGGGCACTAGGGGAGATACAGGGGGCACGGGGTCACTGTCTTGTACCACCACAATGAAAGCTGTGACCCCATTCTAGTAAGTTCAGTGTGTTCTTATCGTTTTTTTTGGACTCCAGCGAGGTCATACCCAGGCCCTGTACGTGATTTCCATAGCTGAAATATGTAAAGTTGAAAATTTACAGTTTGGTGACAGAAGATACATCTCTGCTTAACCTCTCCCACTCAGGCGCCCTCGGCCGACTTTACTGTTTTTTCAGAGGTTGTAGCAGGCTCGGTTTAGAGCTATAGTGCAGGTACTAGTTTCACATGAATCTAGAAAACTTAAGGAATCCATTGGTACAAACCATGTCAGGAAAAACGCTAAATAATGCTATGAAATTAAGCAAAATTTAGCGAGGAAAAACTGGCATAGTGATTTTTCAAAGGAGTCCTTGACCTCTGACCTCAAGATATGTGAATGACAATGGGTTCTATGGTACCCACGAGTCCCCCTTTACAGACATGCCCACTTTATGATCATCAATGCAGTTTAGGGCAAAAAAAAAAAAAAACCTGTAAGTGACCTCACAGCATCATGAAACTTTACAACCACAAACTAGAGACCTAGAGCATTCAGAGGATGGATGGTCGTTCCTAGCTAGACTGACAATAAGAGGGTTTCTGAGCAGTTACACAGCAGAAGTGCTCGCCATCCAATTACTGAAAAATGCAATTCTTGCAGAAATCTCCAAATGTCAAAACTTTTTGATACAAATAACCAACATGTTCTCATCCCAACTTGTCACATACTGCCCCCTGGCGTCACAAATATGGTTAAAAAAAAATTATTTCTATAAAACGGTTGCTATATCGTGACAGTAGTACATGAAACAGGTAACCTGAAAAAAATCATGTGTCTCTGTGTCCTCTGGTGCTCCTAACGGCATCTGCAGCTTTCACAGACCGGAGGAAAACAAGCAGTAAGAGCTAATCTGAGGTCTGCTGTCCAGCTGCCGTCTATGAAAAGCCGGCTGTCAATCACACTCGCGAACTCCAACCAAACGGTCAAACTAGGCAGCGCTGATCAAATATGAATCAATATTATGTTACGTTAATGCCTATTTCTCTCCTCAAATGTTTTCAGAATCATCTTATAGTGGCACGGTTTAGCTGTAAAATGGTATAGATAGATAGATAGTTTGTGACGCCACCGCCGCCATTGTGAAATCTGGTGAAGGAACTCCAAGTTCCGGAGCACAGCCAATAGGAACGCTCTCTCAATGAAATGACCTGTGATTGGTCAAAGTCTCTTGTCACGGGCTAGATTTTTTTAAAGCCTGAAAACAGAGCCATGAGGAGGAGCAGAAGTCTAGTAATTCTACCAGAACACTTGAATTACAATATGCTGAAAGGTTATTATTGGAATTTTTCGCCCAATGATGCAAAAATATACTGACTAGTGAAGCTTTAATATGCAAGCATGACAATCTTGGATATGGAAGTGAGAGCACTGAAAACTCAAAATAAGTACACAAACCAACAAATAACAATTGTTACAATTGTAGGTTCAGGACTTCACTTCTATCTGTCTGAACTGTTTTTTGTATCATTTTGCTATCATATCTAAACGGATCACGTTACCCCACCGCCTACCTCTGCTAACACATCAGTCACATGCATGGTGACTCGTGAGTTCATAACCTGGAATCTCCAGCAAACACAGCTCGGTTGAGTCACGTATGTGACCTGACTTCCTCATCTCCACTGCGGCTCTAATGTCGCCTGGAAGTGTTCAGAAAAAAAAAAAAAAGTGTTTTCATGCAACTTCCCTTTCTTGTCTTTTTTCTCTCTCTCACTTTATTTTCTCTCTATACAACTTTCATTTCATCCAGATATTTAACATGATGAGGAATTATTACCCCCAAACTCTGAACTCCCTTTCCCTGCAAAAAAAAGCTAATCAACACCCACTTGTTCTTGTAATATACAGTACATTCACTAATTACTTGCACACTTAAGAGATGTGAGCCACACTCACATGTCCAGTGGACACTCATATCATCCCGGCATAAGTAGCGAAAGAGAAGGAGGGATGAGTAAGTGCTAGAAGTAGACACAGAGGTTAGCCTTTAATGCGTGCTTTTGTAATTCTCAATCAATGCTGTCCTGGTGACCTCATCCGGAGGCTGATTCTTATGACATCACATGACTCCGCTGTTTGGTATGAATGTATTTGTAGTAGCAGTATTGGTGGTGCTCGTCTTTACATACAAAACCCAGCCCTCCTTCTTCTCCTCTGGACACCTGGCCGGGTCGCCGCTTGAAGCGGAAACTTACGAAAATTGTCGGACGCCAGAAAGGTGTGGGGGGTTTTCAGTACTGTTCGCTGAACCGACAAGCACTTTGCATGAAGCAGCCACTGAGGCCTAAACAAATAATACACTAGTTGGAAACTGTCCTTGAAAAATGACAGCAGCAGACATTTCAGCAAATGACCAAAAACGATGTGTTACGTTAAAGGTCCCATATTGTAAAAAGTAAGATTGTCATGTCTTTTATATTATAAAGCAGTTTTAAGTGCTTTATAAATACTGTTAAACTATCAAAACGCTCAAATATACGGAGGAATACACACAGCCAGTATTCAGAAATTGTGCGTTTGAAACAAGGCCGTTAGCATTTCTGTCCAATTGTGATGTCACAAATATACAATACATAGATCATTACACGGTTTAAACATAAACATTCTAAATGTGTCCCAGTTTTATTCCTGTTGCAGTGTATGTTGAATACATCAGCTGACAGGAAGTAAACATGGACCAAACTGTTGCCTAGCAAACGCAATTCCGTTGCAATTCCGTTGAAATGAGCTAAAACGGAGCGTTTCAGAAGACGAGGGTAAATACAGGTATATTCAGGCAGACAGTATGAGAAAGGAAATTATTTTTTTAACATTACAGCATGTAAACATGTTCTAGTAGAAACACAAAATACAAGTATGAACTGAAAATTGAGCACGATATGGGACCTTTAAGTAACAGCAACCTCTAGTGGAAAAAACCATTAGGAAGTATGACTCTTGTCCGAGGGAATAAAAGACGGATAGTGTGATTTTGTTAAATGGCTAAAAAGTCGCAGAGAGAGGTGGATGGGTCAACAAAACATCTGACGTTGACACGGTAACAACCACTGCTCACTTCCAGTTTCCTGTTGACATAATCATGACCACGGCCATTCCTGACCTTAACCAAGTGGTTGTAATATTACCCATGGTGATAAAGGGTGTGTCCATAACCTCAAAGGTTTGTAACTTCTTACATTTATAAATCATTGCGGGTCGTTGTCCCATGCGCACTGCGTGTGGCTACGCTGTTCAGACTCGACTCCAACACAAACTACACGGAAGCACCAAAACCCCAAAGTTCTATCTAGGGAAGCCCGTCTGTTAAACAGTGTCACTCTTCCTGCTCCAGCCTCCCGACCGCGGTCAGAAGACACAGGGGAGACCGTAGCTTTGGTCTCCAGAGCCGGAGTCTCTGCTGTACTCTGCTCCTCTGCCTGCTTGCCTTCCCTCACACACCGCAGTCGTTCTCACTTCGCTCCACCTCTCACGTGCATGCGCGCACTACTCCACACTGCAGAAGATTAGTTTAGCTCTGAGAATATCTAGTGAATGTACAGTGGACGTTTGTGCAGAAATAAATGCTGCAGCTCCTCCAGACCAACAGAGGTTTCCCGTGTCGTTTCCTGCTGCTGAGTGAATAGACGGGGCTCCGCAGCGAGAAACTTTTACTCGTCTCCGACCAAACTCCAGTGTCTCTCCTGTTCCTCTGACCACGGTCGGGAGCTGAAGCATAACAACACAGTATCAGCATCGATTCATGAGAGACCTCGTCTGGTCAGCTAACATTACTGCCAAGCAGCTGAAATATAGAGTGATATTGTGGTTTTAGCTGACGTGTGTCGCCTCACTGTTTTGAGCGTGCTCGTTCATGTCTATGTAGAGCGGCGCACAAGCGCGAGCAACAGGACGCTGACTTAACGGCCACAGGTGTCGCTGATAACAAGTCATTTCTTATTCTTACATAGAGCCTCTTTAACTATAGTGGAGTCAGGTCAGAAACCCTCTCTGTGTCGTTCTCGAGGGGAGTTACAAAACAACATATTTTGCCGTTTAATTTTGAGGACTTATTAATGACAATAATACGTAATTATAGTGGTAGTGGTGAAATTATCCTAGTGGATTTCCTTTAATGTCTCTTGCGTGGCTGATGCTGCTTTTAGACGCCTCTCCACTTTTCCAGCCAGACAGTAAAAAGCGCTTAGCGCCTTCAATCCAGAGTGTTTTGTTACTGAGGCTTCAAGAGCCCCATATTTTGTTTTACCTGGTCCAGATAAGAAAGAGCAAGAAGAAGAAAGGTAAGGAGGCATGCAGAGATTTCATTTAGTCTATATGTTATAGGCACTTTTACCTGTCACCCAGCAGGCTGGTTAGTGACTCGTGTAGAATGTTACTCTCACTCCATTATTTCAAGTCACTTCTAACACAGTGCAATCCATAAAAAAAGGAGAAAGATTAGCATTCATAGGAACTTATAAAGACCTGCTCCTCTAACCCCTTGTTTATTACATTCCCTTTTTTTATTGTTCTGTATTGTATGCTGTCCTCCATATTTTTGTTTAATTACTTGAACTATGTTTTGAATTTTTTTTATTGCGGTACAGTTTTGATTGCCTTGAAATGTGACTTGTCTCAGGTGCGCCTCGCAGTCAGGTTATCACAAAGATGAGATGCAGTTGTTAATTAACCTATCGTGAATGAGGTGAGAGAAGCTCTTACTGTGGAAGCCACCAAGACCTTCCTCCCCTCACACAAAATGAGAATGAATGAACAGATGGAGGGATTGAATAAAAGAGATACCTTCTTCTTATGATTGGGGTTTCCACATATACTCCTTAAGGCAATGAAAGACACTCAAAGTATGAGGGGAATCAGGGCAGGACATTACAGACCCTCAGGGCAAAAAATGGCCATAAAATGCTTGTGAAAAAAACGACACTATGTAAAGGCACTCCTACAAAAGAGAACACAAGTCAACACGTGCAGCAAAATCATTTCTCCTCACATTGAAATTAAGGCTTGTCTCCTTTTAAATGCAACCCAGATACAGTTAAAGCAGAAAAAGTCTGACAGAAAAAGAAATGTATAGAGAGAGAGTTTAATTTCCTCTGCCAAAAAGAGATGAATAGATGATAAGAGGTCTTCAGGGATATCTGTCTGTCTCGAGAACCGTTCATTCGATCGACTTCACACTTGGCGGGTGTCTTGCTGGGAACCCAAGGACATGCGGTGTCAAATTTTGTGTGACGTTCAATATTAATAAACTTTGAATAAACAAGCACACAATGCTTGTTGCAGCAGCAGAGCTTAAGAGGCTCTGCAGACAGAGACGAGCATTTCTCCCACAGCGGGCGGACGCTCTCCGAACATGCATGAGCCCCCCAACAATGCTGCAAGCAGCAGTATCAGGAGGCTATCAGGAGCCAAGTAGTCGGCACGCTCCAACGACAGTGCGCAATACCGAGAGCCAAACAAACGGCCTGTTCCGGAAACGCGCTCCGAACGGCCACGTTTCATTGACCACTGCTCACTTTACAACCAACTCTTCTTCACGTCCCTGGAGTCAGCAAGAGCAGAATCAGCATATAGCAAATAGAAAAATCAATTTTTTTATTTTGTGATAAAGGCGCAAATTTGGTACATCTATACATCAATCCATCCATTTCTTTCCGCTCATCCGGGGTACCAGTACAATGAGGGAATGTATGGTGCATTTGTGTTTCTCGTAAAAATATGTAAACAAGACTTAAGGCCTTTACACACTGGAGCTCTTTTATCGCACTTCAATATATTTTTTCATCATCAGTACTTTCACACAGAACGCGAATATTACCCAGCGAAAAAGCAATATCATTTTTTTTTTCAGAGCAAGGTCGATTTTTCTGAGCTTTCACACTGTGAATAAGGCATCAGCAAATCACGTTGTGCAGAACGGACATATTCAATACGTACACTCCTTGGCTCTTGGTCCAAACCAAGACGGCAAACTTTGATTACTCCTTTCAACCGTGACAAAGGCAGTGCATACCAGTCCCACTCATTCCTTTTTTTTTTTAACCTTTCACAATAAAAGCTCTAGACATGTACAGTACACTGCATAACTGTTGGTCAGAGGGAATTCAAATTCACTCAGAGCATTTCACTAAAAGTCTTAGGTTATATAAAAAATTTCCTCAGAATGCCTGACTGTTGCTCTGGGTCAATGGGATCCCAGTAGTTGATCCTCTGCCTGCGCAAATTTATTCAAACCTGTTGTTGAACAAGTGTTACAAGTTCAAGTCAATTTTATTTGTATAGCCCAAAATCACAAATTTGCCTCAGGGGGCTTTACAATCTGTACAGGATACGACACCCTCTGTCCTTTACAGTACGACCCTCTCATCGGATAAGGCAAAAACTTAACCAAAAAAAAAAAAAATTTTAACAGGGGAAAAAATGGAAACCTCAGGAAGAGCAACAGAGGAGGGATCCCCCTTCCAGGATGGACAAACTTACAATAGATGTTGTGTGTACAGAGTAACAACATAATGAAAAATACAACATAGACAATCCATATGACAAAAAATAATACATATAATGTGAACATATGTGAGAAGGTGGATCCAGGAGGATGTAAAGCAGCTACCCGGCGTCGCCAAACAGATAGAGCCCGAGCAACACGACTTCCTCTCCACGCCAGATAGATAGAGCCAGAGCAACACGACCTCCTCTCCACGCCAACCACATAGAGCCCGAGCAACACAACCTCCTCTCCACGCCAGATAGATAGAGCCAGAACAACACAACCTCCTCTCCACGCCGAATAGCTAGAGCCAGAGCCAGAGTGACTGTCACAAATTCACATCATATTTTTGTTCATTATGAATTTTAGAGTTAGAGTTAGTGTTTATACGTGTGTAAGAGAGAGAACGATGAATGGATACAGTATTGAGAGGTTTCCTGCTTTTGAAAGTGTAAATCCCCTCTAATGTCAGCATCACCGCAGGTCTCTACCACACTGCCACCTTCTGAGCCTTCACTCCCTCATTCTCAGTCCTCTGTCTTTCTCTTGAGCCTCCACTCACTCATCTCCCTCCCACCATCCTACCCTAGCAGTTTTTTGGGGGGGGGGTCGGAGGGGCATGTGAGGGGAGTCGGGGAGTCGTCATCTCTTGTTGCCAGCATGTTTCCCCATTGTACGTGTGCATGGTCTGTCCATTTCCATTTATTCCCCAATAAATCCAAGCAGCTGGTCAGTGACTGGAACACTGCTTTCTGCTGTTTCCCATGTTGCACAGATAACAGTGTAACACACACACACACACACACACACACAGGTCATCACTGTTATGCACCCATGCTACCCGAGTGAGTCACACAGACAATCAATGATGCACCCCCCCAAAAAAACATGTGGCCAAAGAGAGTAAAATGGATCCTTCTGTGCAGGGGGGGGCAGTTTGTACATGTGTGTGCCACTTTTGCTCAGTATTGTTTTCAAAGTAAAGCTTTAAAGGTACAGCGATACAGGATTTAGCAGCGAGGTTGCAGATTGCAACCAACTGAAACTTCTCCCGTGCGTGCTAAGTGTGTCGGAGAACTACTGTGGCTGACACGAAAACATGAAAACGTGAAAGGCTCTATCTAGAGCCACTGTTTGCTTTTGTCCGTTCTGGGCTACTGTTGAAACATGGCGGACTCTGTGAAGAGGACCCGCTCCCTATGTAGATATAAAGGGCTCATTCTGAGGTAAAAAACACAACGATTCTTCATTTTAGGTGATTATACACTAAAGAAAATATACTTAAAGCTGCAGTAGGCAGTATATTTTTGGCATCATTGGGCAAAAATTCCACAATAATCTTTCAGCATATTGTAATTCAAGTGTTCTGAGAGATAACTAGACTTCTGCTCCTCCTATTTTTTTTGTTTTTCTGGGTCTTTCAGTGGTGCGTTGTTTTTTTTGTTGTTGTTTTGGGTCGGTCAATGGATATCCAAACTGTGTGTCAGAAGCTGCTCCAGCTCTGGCAGAGGTACTGTTGGTTTGGGAGCGCGCATTTTGAGTGTGAGCGTGTGTGTTTTTGCCTCTCTGAAGACAGGCATCTGTGTAGACCGAGCTTAATGTACATCCAATGGTTTTGTAAGGCAGGTTTCTTTTGAAGTGTTTCCATTATATCAAATGAGTTGGAAAGAGGGAGAGAATGGGTGTGAGAAAAGGGAGAGGGACAAAAGGGGGAAACAAAGAGAGAGAACGCAAGAGAGAGAGTAATCTGTCTCCAATCGATTGGCTGCACCTCTGACCACTCTTGGGATCCAACTATCATTAGTTTCCATCTGTCTGCCTACTTTAATTTTTTTTCTCTCTTCTCAATTCCTTTTCTTCTATTTTTTTCTCTTTCAATTCCCATTCAATTAAGGCTGGGTGTATTGGCTGGCCATTGGTTAATTGCTCAGGGTCCCTCCATGCAGAGCGGCAGACCTTAACGAGATGACGAAGTCGACCTCGCGGTACTCTCAGCATGGCACGTGCATGTGTCTGCGTCATCACCTTCTTTTTTTTTTTGCCTGTGTGCATATTTACAGTGACGTCGAGTTGTGAATATAAAGTTTTACAGGATTACAATATGTGTGCTTATGTGTTGTACAGCACGGACACAAGAATTAATGTTATCAAACTGGTAGAACTTTTTATTTATTAATTTTTGTCGAGTCGAGTTATCAAATTTGAGACTCGAATCTGACTCAAGTCTGCACCTCTGCTATTTGAGAGAGCATGTCCACCTTTCTCATCTTTTCAGCCTTTTTAGATTGATTAATTCACTGAACATAACACCCTGTCCCCGTCGGGCCTTGGGGTTTTGGCTCTGACTCTATCTAAGGCTGTTGACCAGACAATTACCAAGCTAGTCCATCACTGCCTCTAGCGCGTGTTGCAAGCCCCTGTTTACGCTGGCAAGGCTGATTTGCACACAGGCTTAAGCCTCGGCCACCCTGGGAACGTCAGGAGCGCGTGGCGGCTGCATTACCTATTGTTTTTTTTATTTCGGCGTCCTTGTTAACAGTTTAGAGCAGCCAAACAGGCTTTTATTCTGAAATATGTGCCGGACAGTGTTGTAGAATGAATATAGTAAGGGGTTTTAATTGTGGATTAATACTATTATTTACAAATTACCACACGTTTCTTAACCTTTCTCTGTCTAAAATAAATATAGATGATATTTATAATGAACTGAAATAGTCATTATGAATGGCAAACTCTATGAGGAAAGAAAGGGCTGACATAATTTGTAAATTTGTAAATAATAGTAATAATCCACAATTAAAACCCCATACTGTATTCATTCATCGAGCTCTGCAAGTCACTGCATGTTCTACAACACTGTCTTGCATATATTTCAGAATAAAAGCCTTGTGTTAACAAATGAAGGAATTCTATCCACAGAAAAAACGCTTGAGGGCTTTTGTTTTGAAATGAAAGCAGGAAGTGTTGATTTCAAAATAAGTTTTCTACAGATATAGACATTTAAACTGAAGTAATGTTGCTGATATGATGTTAATATACAGTCGATAGATCACCTTCAATGTCTGTGACATATTCTACAGATGTTTAGATATTGACCCTGAACAGGATAAGCGGTTACAAATAATGGATGGATGGACCTTATTGACAATAAAATAAGTTTTCAAAGGCTCCTGAAAAAATGACCCTTCACATGAACTGAGCTCACTTTAGATTTGTCATGCTTAATGTATAAGCTTGTGTGAAATACAAGGATTTGCTTCCATTCAAACATAAACAGCGTTAGTGGGGCAAGCCACTGATATTTGTCACAAAGGCCTGGCTCGCTATCAGTGTTCCAGTTCACCGCAAAGGTGCTGGATGGGGTTGAGGTCAGGGGCTCTGTGCAGTCAGTGCAGTCAAGTTCTTCTACGCCAAACTGGGGAAACCATTTCTTTATGGAACTGGCTCTGCGCACAGACAAAGTGTGATGTTGAAACAAGAAAGAGCCTTCCCAAAACTGGAGACCATTGTATTCTGGAGCATTTACATTTCCCCTAAATGGAACTAAGGTGTCCAGCTCAAACTATGATAAGGCTAGACCAAAAGCTTGCAAAGCATTTTAGTTATATGTTGGTCTAAGGTCTACCTTTATGTTCATACACTACTACACTATATTGACTTCATTTCACTTTAATGGTGCAGTCTTTTAATCTTTACTGTCATCCTCCTAAATCATAAAAATAAGGCCAGGGGGCTAAAGGTGCAAGTGATACGCCGATCAGTCTCTCTCTCTCTCTCTCTTCTCTCTCTCTCTCTCTCTCTCTCTCTCTCTCTCTCTCTCTCTCTCTCTCTCTCTCTCTCTCTCTCTCTCTCTCTCTCTCTCTCTCTCTCTCTCTCTCTCTCTCTCTCTCTCTCTCTCTCTCTCTCTCTCTCTCTCTCTCTCTCTCTCTCTCTCTCTCTCTCTCTCTCTCTCTCTCTCACACACACACACATTCATCTTAAACCAATTAATGCTGTCGAAAAAATCTGCTTCTTTGTGTCGTTTCCTCCTTTCTTTAATTTTTGTTAAAACATGCAATTCTTTCTTTCTCTCTCGCTCTGTCTCCCTCTCTCTCTCTCTCTCCCACTCAGAACAAATGGCAAAAGTGTAACAAATTTCTAGGGCAATTACATTGTGAGGCCGCGGAGGGAGAGGCGAGCGAAGCAGAACAACTTGAAATGACTTTATAGAAAGGACTCCCAGGCCCTTTAATTACACCACTATTGATTGCTGTGTGCAGGTTTCCCACATTCACTTACTGCTTTTTTCTTCTCAACTCTGCATTTAATACCCTGCAGAGAACGGCGCTGAGATGCTTTTGAATTTAGACTCTATGATTATATATCAGCTCTTTTCATCAGGTGGCACTCGTGGTTTAAATCTCAGGGTTCTGCGGGTGGTGCGGTCGACTTTCTTTATTTCAAGACGTGATTAATTTCTCATGGCAACAGGTGATTTCAAAGCTTCTGATGCCGTCACCGCTGAAATATGCGTAATGTAGTGTATGTGGTGGTGCTAGAGCGGGAGTCTCCGACCTTTTCTTTCCTCCGAGAGCTTCTTTGACAAAATGAAAGTGACCGAGAGCTACTCATATTTCATATTATTAGTAACGTTTATTTACATCGCTCAGCTCCACCCAAACCAGCTGAATACGCTTCTTTTTATGTGAACATTTAGAAAATGTTGATATCCAACACTCACATTTTGACATCATCAACATCTTAAATTCAGCAGCATGTGCATGCTTTTTTTTTTATGCATTTTCAATGTGCCAAGCTCACACTATTAAATTCACATCAGATTAATGTCATAGAAAACAAAACAATGTTACTTATTTCACTTGTCCTTATTTTCTGTCTCTCCACATATCACTGTATCACATCACTTCCCTTTACATTCCCTTCATCATCTGTAGTTCACATGTATGTATTACATGCATTCAGTTTTTTTAAAGGTCCCATCATGCTCATTTTCAGGTTCATACTTGTATTTTCTGTTTCTACTAGAACATGTTTACATGCTGTAATGTTAAAAAAACACATTATTTTCCTCGTACTGTCTGCCTGAATATACCTGTATTTACCCTCTGTCTGAAACGCTCCGTTTTGGAGCATTTCGACAGAATTGTCCATGTTTACTTCCTGTCAGCTGATGTTATTTACATACACTGCAACAGGAAATAAACTGAGACACATTTATAATGTTTCCGTTTAAAACCATGTAATGGTCTAAATATTGTATTTTTGTGACATCACAAATGGACAGAAATCCTAACGGCTTGTTTCAAACGCACAATTTCTGAATACGGGCTGTGTGTATTTCTCCGTATATTGAGCGTTTTGATAGTTTAACAGTATTTATAAAGCACTTAAACCTGTTTTATAATGTAAAAGATCTGAAAATCTTACTTTTTACAATATGGGACCTTTAACAGTTAGTGAGATGACTGGCACTGCATGGAGTCAACAAGAGAGATGTATGCTGGAGTGTATCCACTTAGGTTCACTTTTATGGAGTCATTTAAATGTTCAGTCTTGTTCTGAAGTTAGATTTCATGACATTCATGTCAGAAAAAGCTGCTTCACAACAGTATGTAGACTCAAACAGAACAGACATTTTCAGAGCTGCTTGGTGAAGGTTCTTATAGTTGTCTGTGCTCTACTAGGTTCCAGAAATGCTGTGAATGCTGTTGAGATTTTAGCTGCACATAATTTTGGAGGTTTATAACCTACATCTCCATCTCCACAGGATTGACACACAACAGTTCACACATCTGTCCTGAAATCTCACCTATATGTCCACCTTCGTGAAAGGGGTTGGCAATAAATGTCAGACAGGGCTCAAGTTTCTCAAAGTCACTTCAATCTGTCTGCAAACTTCTTCCCAAGCTCGGACAGTAGGTCAGAGAATACTTGTGTACGCTCACAACGTCAGCTGCCCCCGCATGGCTTTCCAACATCTTTGACACTGAGGGGAAGTGCTGAAAACCTTTTTGTTTTTCACTTGCTGAATGTAAAATGAAAAAAACAGCACTTTTCAGAGATTTAGCAATAAGCAACATCAGATAGAAAACAGTTCAGTTGTTTCCCCTCACGAGTGAATCCTCTTCTCAAACATAGAGGATCTCTGCATCTCTGGATCTCGCTGCTGTATGGCGCTATTGTGTGTGTGTCAAACTCTGACACAGAGAGCAGAGGACAGAAGCAGCCACATTTGGTGCTTGGCAAATGTTAATTTCAGACCCTGCAGGCATCGTACGGTACTGTAGAAAACAAGTATCATCACGTTTTTAGAATTTTGGCATCGACTTGGTACTGAAGTATCGGTTCTCGTGACATCCCTCTTATCAAATTTGTTTACATATTCTTTGAACCTTTGGCGAGCGACTCAGAAACGGGTCGCGAGCTACTGGTCGCTGGAGCTACTGGTCGCGAGCTACTGTTCGCAAGCTAATGGTCGCGAGCGACGTGTTGGAGACCCCCGTGCTAGAATGTAGAAACATTTTATGATTAGATAGGATCTTTTTTTGTTATGCCATATACCGGCTTTATTAATTATTTATCTATGTATTTCAAATGGGTGACTCAGTCCTTTATCTTTGTTACTATATCTAATACCAGTAAATGACATCATGCTATCACTAATAGGTCATTGCTAATAGCATTTCATAACTTATCCAATGTCAGTTAATTGTCCATGTGTCAATCCGTGGCTTGTTGTTGATCTTATTAAGTTTTACAAACACATAAGACAACCTTGTCTTTTCAAAGAACTCTATAAGCCATAATACATAAACTGACATTTTTGAAAGATGGTGTTTTGGTGCTAAATTATACTGGTTTGGATCAACAGCCATAAAATTGCCATTCAGGATTTTACAAGGGAGAAAAAGTAAAATATCTCCACTCGTGTTTCTCAAACTCAAAAAGAATGGTTTGACATATTTGGGAATATTCTTATGCTCACTTATTAACATGTTTTATAAATTTATATACATCAGTTTGTCAGTTTAACTTTGAAGAAAGTACGCAATTAAGCTTATTTCCCAAAATGTTGATCTATTCCTTCAACCAAACCTTGGCAATCATGTAGATTGTTTTGGCAGGCAATATCTAACACTCTATTTTGTAGTTTTATCAAGAGGACTTGTTAGAATAAGTTTTTTTTTTTCAGGGTCAGTCGTGTGTGATGTTCCTTGGAGCAAACAGAGGTTAAGTACCTTGTTTAAAGGCCTTTTTTCAGAGACGGAAAAGCTGTGCAGCCTTTCTAACCACTCTGCCACCCTGCTGCCTACAGGGGAAATCAGGACGTCTACCAGGAAAAAAATGGCACATTGGGCAACGTAGCACTGTCGGTCACATCACAAGTGATTTGAGTCTGATACATTCCGTGAAGTTAGGACACATTCAACATTGATATTTACGGTTTCATCGCTGTTATTTTAAGAGCAGTACGTAGAAAATAATACGGTCAAAACCGAGTATATGGCTGGACCGCATATAATCAGTATGTGAATTAGTGGCTAAATTGTTACACAAATAGTCAGTGGTCATGTCTATAATGTTTTATGAACAGTTTTTTTCCACTTATATCTTAATGTTTGATTGAAAGACAACTTATAATGAAGCAAATGACATTCAGAAATAGTGAATGGAAACATTTACTAGTCAGTATATTAGACATTTTATACAAGGTGAAAAGCTATTAGCATGACATACAGTATGCAAGATTAAAAGTATTTAATTTTTTTATTAAAGCATGTGTATCAAAAGCATTCATCATATAAGTGGTGTTCAATATACAGTATATGTTGCAAGAGTTTATCAGCGTTGAGAATCTCCCGCTGTCATCACTGACGTTGTTGCTGCCGTATTTATTCCTAGCATATCCTGGCATTGATTGATCCGAACTCCGTTCAGAAAACAAGCATTTTAAAAGTTGTTTGCTTGTCGTCTTGGGGACAGACTTGACAAAGCACACATTCTGTCTTTTTTACAAATCGACATCATAATGTCGTTGTTTCGGCATCAATTTGATCCGTTTATTGATATTAAATCACAGCACAGTCTGTTTATTTTGGGTTCATACCGCAGTAGAGACGTGCGGCTTGCTAGATACAGACTGTATATGAATACAGCTCGCCGCCGGGTGACGTTATGAACCCAGACACGACGGCATTTGGTTTTCTGACATATCTTGGACTTCCACAACATGTACAAAGCAGCAACAGTGGTTATTTCTTCCATGGCTGATGGAGAAAATGGAGGAAAGTGAGGCGAAAATTTGCTTTGTGCTTGGTGTGAATCCACGGTAACACATTACGAAGCACAAAATAACGTAACTTAAACGAAGATAAACAATAGCACATGTACAACAACAGCACAATGTAATGATAAATTGAACCGCTGACACGCTCCCCAGAAAACCGTACCATTGTCCGCCTTTTCATTTTGAAAGAGCAACGGCCAATGAGGAAACTCCAACAGTCCGCCGACCAATCCTGTAACTTCATCACTCACTCAGTGACTCACTCACTCAGTGACAGACTTTTGCGTTTGTAGGGCTGGCCCTCTGCGTCCAGCCAAAAACTGTCTGAGAGAGGATATGGAAATATCGGCTTTCACATTTCATTTAGCTTGTGGAAATCAGACATGTACTGTAGTCCCTTTTAAATATGTTCATCAACTCTCACAACTTAACTCGGAGTCACCCCCTCACCTGTAGAAGCAGCCCTACCTACGAACCCATTCATCATGAGGGGGAATTACTCACTGACAAATCTCTCTCGCTGCTCTCCGTGAGTACGTCTGCAGTTTGAATACACAAACGGGCCCACATGTTCCATCCCTGCTCTTTAGCCAAAGTCATTTGTGGCAATGTCAAAAGTGATAAATGGGTTATGTGGCGCCTGTGAGAGAAAGCAGTGAATTTGTGTAATGTATTAAAGAGGAACGAGAGGGCGAGGAGGCAGGCGGGCGGGCGAGGAGGGATGGAGGGATGGAGGGTTGGGAGCGGAGCTGGAAAAGTGGGCTGTCATGCTGTAGTGCTGTGCTGTAGGCAGGGGACCTCTGTCACACACAGTTTGAGCCCCTGCTTCACATCTTTACTGGCACCTCGTCTGTATTTCCTTCAGATATCCAGCCATCGGCCCCCCCTAGAGCTCACAGCCGTCCAGCAAGGCAGCAGAGCTGGCAGACACAATATCCAGTGACTGCTCTGTCAAATGCATTGTATGGCACTGTACAGTGTGTGTTTGGTCTTGTTTTTATATTTCAGACCTTCACATAAAGGACACTGTTTCATTTTTTGGTTGTTCCCCATTTCTTTATAGGGGTCATTTAAGAATAGGGTGAGAAAATAGTTATGTTTTTAATGTTTCTCACCAAAACATTGTGATGTCTAAAAAAATTGCCTTCCTTGTCAAACATCTTTCTGAATTTCTTAAAACCTCGGCCAATTACCTCAACCAAAAATCAGTCAGTAGAAAAGTGTGAATCTGTCACATGGCTTGCATGCAGTTGCAATCAGAAGATATTTATAGGTCTCACCTGCATATTCAGGCACATATACGTATGTGCAGAGACATCCCATTGTTCCGACAGATCATTATTCCAAAACCCCAATAGTCTGAAAAATGTCCTATTGGACTAAAAAGCTACCTACAAGTTTTTGTTTTTTTTGCCATAAAATTTTGGAAAAAAAGGAAAAAATGCAGAGAGGGTTAGAGTGTGAGTGATGTCATCGCTCTAAAGCAGCGCAATACACACCCATTATAAACTCAGAAAAAGTCTGAAAACAGCACAAAACGTAAGCTGGGATAATTCAAACACCGTAAAAGATATCAAAAAGCTGACTTATACCTTGATAGTTCAAAGTCTTGTGATCGGTTTAAAGTTCAAATGAAGTTGGTAGCTGAAAGTATGCGGTAGCAAGCAGTAGCATTTCAAGGTGGGGTATGTTTAAGAGGATTTGAAGATGTTCTCCATTGAGTTACACTGTAAAAAAAAATGTGACAAAAGCTTAATATTTTAAAAAGTATAAGGGGTAGAAACAAGAAAAGAAAATGGTGAAAATCATGTTGGACATCAGTATGACTCTATACACTTTGTGTTATACATTTTCTTTCCTTTGTCTCCTTTGCTCTTAGAAAATATGTTTTGTAGAAAACGTAATGCCATAGGGATTAATCAGGGATTATGCTATTTAATCAGTGTAACAAAAACATGTATATTGAACGTATCTGCAAAATGTTCTCTGTCAACAAATTTCATTTCTTTTTCTAAAGGTTTTGGGCCAAAGTGGCCGGTAGAGTGGATGAATCAGTGAATCTGCCCAAACCAACCTGATGATTGGGCTGGCGATTGGTTTTATTTTTGCACCCTGCAGTTGAAAAGCATGTTTTTTTGTTTTTTTTTAACTTGAGTAATCACACACTGTGGATAACTTTCGGATTGTTTACCACCGGTTTTCTTTGATTTCAGTTTGTTTTTCTGTCCGATATTGCTTAAGTTTATACGGCAACAGCATATTTGACTGGGCCTGCGAGCCTTGCTGTTTCTCATTTACATCCTCTCTCTCTCTCTCTCTCTGGGGCGATCAGGAACAAAATAAGGGTTCAGTGTCCTCCTGTATCATCACGCTGGGGACAAATTTGGACTCAGTGTCAAATTGGCCAAGGCTGGTCAAAATTGGAGGGCTGCAAGGTGTTGCAGTGGTTAGCACTGTCGCACCTGGCTTGGGGTCCTTCTGTGTGGAGTTTAAATGTTCTCCCCGTGTTAGCGTGGGTTTTCTCCGGGTTCTCAGGTTTCCTCCCACCGTCCAAAGACATGCAGGTTGATTGTTGACTCTAAATTGCCCGTAGGTGTGAATATGAGCGTGAATTATTGTCTGTCTCTATGTGTCAGTGCTGTGATAGTCTGGCAACCTGTCCAGGGTGTACCCTGGGATCGGCTTCAGGCCCCCCACCCCGACCCTGAATAGGACAAGCGGTTACAGATAATGGATGGTTGGATGGATGGTCAAAATTGGGATCAATTTTGAAATCATGGACAGGGAAGCTCATCTTAAAGTGTGTCTTTTCTTTTTTCCTAGAACGAAAGAAGATCACTCTGACTGTTGAAAACCAGCTGTCCTCCAAGAAGATCTACAATGTCGTGGGATACCTGAAAGGAAGGAGAAACCCAGGTTTGTACAAATGCTCCAAAGCTTTGCCTTAAAGCAAAAACTGTTTCTCAATATCAGTATTCGACAGAGCGGTGAGACACAAATAAAAATAGTTTCCATTCTTTCTGCTTCAACCATCTTCATGATCTTGATTTAAGTCTTGTTAAAATGTTGATTACTTTTAGCCACATCTTAGTCATTTATTGGTGATAGTTAGTTGTAGTCAATAAAATACTTGCTTGTTCATTTAAAATACTGTTCATTTAGCCATTATGTTCCCCAGCTATTCCCTGCCATTTGGTGCTGGACAGTTAGTGTACAGTGGATTTAAATAAATGTTTTTTTCTTTATCTTTTTTTTTCTTCGTTGTCCTCCTCCACTGTCCCAGTCCTGAGGTTTTCCAAACACATTATGTCCTTTTAATGATTAAATCCCCTTATAGCTGTTTCTGCCCCTTATCCTTTTATAATTCTCATTCTGCAGAGGAGACCCTTTATCTTGTCCTTGCCTCGCTCCCACAGCTACCCTCCCCTCTACTTGTAGCAATGTGTAGCTACTGTACCTATCCTTCCTGTCACTGGTGGAAAATTACCTTGCTGATTTACAGTGTGATATTAGGCAGTCATAATGGGACACTAAAGCAGATAATATGGGCCACAAATCTCTGGAAGGAGCGACGCTTTAACTGGTTGTTGGCGTTTGATCATATGTCTGTTCCGGGCTCATATATCTTGACCCTAAACAGAATGAATGTTCATGCACATTCACAAAGGTTTTGACTCATACAATCCAAAACAAATATGGATGGCCATTTTTATATTGTTGTATGCAAGCAATTGCTGTTTGCTTTGAAAGGACTATTTGTAACTTTCAGAAATGCTTGTTAACAGCGACACCTGTGGCCGTGAAATCAACAATAGAAAAGAAAAAGAAAAAAACGTCGGGCTCGCACTTGCTCTAAATATACCTGAACGAGCATCGCTCAAAACAGTGAGGCGACACACGTCAGCTAAAACCACAATATCACTCTATATTTCACCTCCTTGGCAGTAATGTTAGCTGACCAGACGAAGGGCTCTCCATGAACATGACTTAGATCTGATCCTAGTGTTGGCTTGTCAGCGAGTAACGTCTCGTCTCTGCCCGCAGCTGGAGAGAGCAGGGAGACACCGGCACCCGGTCGGTAACGAGGCGACAACGTTTCTCTCTGCAGAGCTCCGTCACTTCACAAGACACGGAAAACCTCTGTTGGTCTGGAGGAGCTGCAGCATTTATTTCTGCACAAACGTCCACTGTACATTCACTAGATATTCTCAGAGCTAAACTAACTCTTCTGCAGTGTGGAGTGAGCGCGCGATCACGTCTAGAGGTTGAGCGAGTACGCGAGAACGCGTGAGCTGTCTGAGTAAAGGCAAGCAGGCAGAGGAGACGAGACGAGACAGCGGCAACACGCGAGTGCGCATATGCGAGCGCGCATGTGTCCCGACCCGGTACATTTATACGCTTAAAAAGTTACAAACAGTCCCTTTAAGAAGGCATATTTAAGGTACACGTATTTTAATAATGTTGCTGTCTTTCTATCGTTTTACCGGTGGCTTGCCTTCCCAATATGTTTCTTCAAAATCCCGACCATTAATTAGAGTTTTGCAGAGGCATGAAATGATTAATAAAAATATAGCTTCACCTGGTTTCTATTTAGTAGTCTTGACATGATTACATCTTTAGCTGTGTAAAGCCTCGTCCACACTGGGAACGTCAGCAGCCGACCTACAGCTGGTCGCAGCGCACCACGACAGAGGAAATGTGGCCTGTGAGGGCCAGCCAGAGTGCTGGGGAGAGTTCCCACGTGGGGATCCTCTCCCACACCGAACGATCGTCCCTGACCCGCCGGATGGACTAAGTGGACCCCATCCGTTGAGAAGTGTAAATTTCGGGTTCATCATGAAACTGTGGGAAACACTGCCTCAGACAAAGTCAGACGAAACTGCCTCATTACTGCGTGCGGCACCTCATTCAAGATGGAAGCGGGGTGGTGTTATGAGCTTTTGCCGGTAGTTTGAGGATCCAAACTGGTTCAATATTTTAAAAAAAAACACAAATTGAGGTAAAGGGTGACAAATAGATTGATTTATGAAAAAAAAAGAAAAAAATGACGGATACAAGTTTTTTGCCTGACAGTGACGATATACTCCCTCCATCGTGTCTGCAGATTGCTCTTGTGTTATACCCAACCCCAAATCCACAGCTACAGTGTCTAATGAGGGATTCTGTATAGATATATCACTCCTCGAGCTGAGGGGAGCTCTATCTGAGCTGCGTGCTTCTAGAAAGAATAGCGAAGGTAGAGTCATTTAGATTTAACAGAACCACAAACCTGAAGAAATCAAACCAACCTGCTACTGTGGTACAGTAGGCTACTGAAAGGTTAGCTGCGTAATGATTTTTCTTGGCCTGAGGGCAGCTAGAACATGACTAAATGTATGCAATGATTTATTTATTAATATGTGTTTTTTATAAATGTTTCATTTAAACTTAAGTGTATGAATCATATAATGAAAATATATACAATTAAATATTAAAAAGTAAATAAAGCAAATTGCACTTTCACATATGATTTGAAGCAGTCTACAGCAATGGTTGATTTACCCTGGAAGCTGCTCTCAGTGCAATAATATGTTGTCAGATTCTCAGGCTAAGCTAGCAGGCTTCTCTATGCACCTCTTTTCTCAAACAAAGTCATCAGCTCTCTGTGTCGGAGTGATGAGCTTTGCTCTGTTCTTCCCCTTCGCCTGCAGGAAGCTGCTTTGTGTATCCGTATTCAACATTCTGTCTTTGTAGAAAACGTAAGGCACACAAAGGAGCCTGGAGCATTCATGTTTGTGTGCACTGTATCAAGATGGAGAAAAGTGAATGGAGGAATATAGAATTATAAAATGAAAATGTATAATACTGTAGCTCAGTGAAAGCATCACAACATGGTATTCAAGTACAGTGTCCAAGTGTGGTTTTGCTAGGACATACACTCACACACAAATGCATGAAGAAGATTAATATGTCCGCTTTCCATGGTGTGTGGACTTGATGATTCATTTTAACACAAAAACAAGATATTATTAAAGGGAAGAGTCTCACAGTACCAAGAATTAACAGTAGCCTACATAACATTAGCAATGATTGATTGTGTCCCTGGAGTTAAATGCAACACGGTAAACCTGACTATCAATACACTAAGGAGTAAGTGAGGAGTAAGCAGTAAGGAAGACAAACACCACTGACAGGCCTAATCTCTGTACATCGCTGCATCACACAAGACGAGGAGTCATCAGGTCACTGCTGTAGGCTCACCAGCCTCAGTTTGATATAGGAAATCAATCATATCATACAAATTGCCACCTGACAATAACAAAAAAACAACATTTATTTATATGTCCCATATTGTAAAAAGTGAGATTTTCATGTCTTTTATTTTATAAATCAGGTTTAAGTGCTTTATAAATACTGTTAAACTATCAAAACGCTCAATATACGGAGAAACACACACAGCCCGTATTCAGAAATTGTGGGTTTGAAACAAGCCGTTAGGATTTCTGTCCATTTGTGATGTCACAAATATACAATATTTAGACCATTACATGGTTTTAAACGGAAACATTCTAAATGTGTCCCAGTTTATTTTATGTCGTAGAACAAAACGTTAAAAAATCTTTTCAGCTTGTGTTCACCGCAGACCTTAGTTCAACCATCTAACTAAAAACCCATTAAAAAAAACCAAGACTTCCAGACGAGGGAACCAGAAGTGCAAACATGCTAACTCATTTCCAGGTTTTAGGACTCATTCCTGCAGCACTCTATACATGCTTGTTACTGTAGTGTTTTGATCTTTCAGGTTCATACTTGTATTTTGTGTTTCTACTAGAACATGTTTACATGCTGTAATGTTAAAAAAAAACTTTATTTTCCTCATACTGTCTGCCTGAATATGCCTGTATTTACCCTCTCACTTAAACGCTCCGTTTTAGCGCATTTCGACGGAATTGCAACAGAATTGCGTTGCTAGGCAACAGCTTGGGTCCATGTGTACTTCCTGTCAGCTGATGACATTCACATACACTGCAACTAGGAATAAACTGGGACACATTTAGAATGTTTATGTTTAAATCTGTGTAAAGGGTCTAAATATTGTATATTTGTGACATCACAAATGGACAGAAATCCTGTCAGCTTGTTTCAAACGCAGAGTTTCTGAATACGGGCTGTGTGTATTTCTCTGTGAATTGAGCGTTTTGATATTTTCACAGTATTTATATAGGACTTAAGCCTGCTTTATAATAAAAAAAAATTAAAATCTCACTTTTTTATAATATGAGACCTTTAATACATTTTGACAAAAGAGGCCAATACATACATGTATAATACATGAGGTACGGTAATATTCACCTACAACCAAATAAATAAATGCACAAATTAATCTTCCGTTTTTTCTTTGTGTTTTATATGTTTTCAGATCGCTATGTGCTGGTTGGCAGTCGTCATGACAGCGACCAGGGAGGCGGGGCTTCAGCCATCATGAATCAGCTCATCGCAGCGCTGACAGAGCAGACCAAACGAGGATGGGTGCCAGACCGTACCACTGTGTTTTGCTCGTGGGGAGGCTCAGCCCTGGGGAACATCGGGTCCTATGAGTGGGGAAAGGTCAGCAAGCACAAAAGCATGTGTTTTAATAAATGTCAGTTTAGGGGTCAAAGGTCGCGGCTATGTAAGGATCACCATACATATACAGAAACCTTTTTCATTTTTTCAGGAAAACATTCTTCTTTCTCCGACATATTCTACTGTAGGGGCTTGTTAGGAGTCAGCCAGCTAGCAGGTGAAGATAATAGTTGTGTCCATGCGGCAGCTTGTACTGATGCTGTGTGAATACTGGCTGGATTATAATCCACTGAACCTTGTATATATATTTTTTTCAAATGTAAGTGAAAATGGCCACAATTAGAAGAAGAGGAGAGCCAATCAAAACGGGGTGTTCCTTCTCTATTCTCCGAAAACAACTTGTAATCAGACTATATTGTTTTGATTGAATAGGTCTTATTTATGATTCATTATTATGATTCATTATTCATATTCTCAGTTAGTCTGGCAATGATTCCCTACAGAATTAGAGTAAAAACATCTGGCTCGGAACAAAAAAAGTTTGTGAAACAGTCTTGGATTCTTTCGGTATACTTCATGAAACTGGCAGATTACTGTATTTTACAATTTAGGTTTTAATCTGATGATTTTAAATTGGATTAAATTACAGTACAAGCAACAGCAGATGACAAAGAGTGGCTGCCAAGAACAGTAATGTAATCCTACAAACTGGAAAGGACTCCTTCTGTGGACTTAAGATAATGATAGTGATGATAACGTGACAAGTGTGATGACAACAATTAAGCTATACTGTTATGAATATCAACGGGAGTGTAATGATGGTACCCTCTTTGTGTGTGTGTGTGTGTGTGTGTGTGTGTGTGTGTGTGTGTGTGTGTGTGTGTGTGTGTGTGTGTGTGTGTGTGTGTGTGTTGCCTTCAGGATAACAGTGTTATTCTACAGAGCAGTGCAGTGGCCTACGTCAGTCTGAACGCTCCAGTTCGAGGGACAGAGACTCTCCAAGCTACGGCTTCTTCAACACTGCTGCAACTCACTTCAGATATACAGAGAGTAAGTATTACTGCTGCTAGCTCTTACCACTACTGCTACGATCCATGCCGGTACTGCTATGACTGCTAACATAAATCACCGCAGACACGCAGTGTAAGAGGCAAACGTCTCGACTTTTACTACTACTGCAGCACATCTTAAGGCTGGCCCACACTAACAGATTTTTTCAAATCTTAACAGATTTTCAAATTGTGAGATGTTATGTTAAATTTAACAGTTTTGTTCCTATAGTGTGTGGTGTGCAACGATTTGGCCAAAACAGCACACCACACACACAGACAGATTCATTCATGAGCCCCAACGTCTCTCGCAATCAAACGTGACTTTAGCGTAAACAAATATGGCGGACGACGGACAGGAAGAATTAGCGATGCTCTACCTTGTACTGAAAATTCACGAAGGATAGAAGGATTAATTCAATTCAATTTAAATTTAGTTTTATATGGCGTCAAATCATAACAGCAGTTATCTCGAGACGCTTTTTATATAGAGCAGGTCTAGACCGTACCGACCGTATAGTTTAGAGATACCAACAAAAGATGTCCCAAGAGCATTGCATTGTTATGCGCTGTGGCCAGGAAAAACTCCCCGTTTAGCGGGTTGAAACCTAGAGCAGAACCGGGCTCTGGGCGGGCAGCCATCTGCCGTGACCGGTTGGGTTTAGAGAGAGAGAGAGAGAGAGAGAGAGAGAGAGAGAGAGAAGGGGGGAGAGATGCACAGCAACCACAATAATAGCACAGCAGCTATAAGGACTAATACAAATAGGACTAATAACAAAAATCAATAGCAGTGGATGTAATAGAGTGATAATCGGAATTTATGGCTGTAATAATAATAGAAATATAACTAATACTACTAATAATAAAATGGCTGATAATAATGATGGTAGCAGTGGGTGTCAAGCAGGCAGCAGACGCGGCAGCAGATGCAACCACAATCCAGGTGTAACCCCAATCCATGGATACCTGCGAGACGAGAAAGCACAAAGACTCCGTTGCATGTTACTAATCAAGTTAGTAACATGCATGAATGGGACATGAATATATACAGAAGGAGAAGGAGAGAGGAGCTCAGTGTGTCATAGGAAGTCCCCCGGCAGTCCAGGCCTATAGCAGCATAACTAGGGGCTGGTCCAAAGCAGCCTAAGCCAGCCAACTTGGGCCAGCCCTAACTATAAGCGTTATCAAGAGGGTGTCTGCCTCCGGGACCCAATTGGGAGCTGGTTCCACAGAAGAGGAGCTTGATAGCTGAAGGCTTTGGCTCCCATTCTACTTTTGGAGACCCTAGGAACCTCAAGTAACCCTGCTGCATTCTGGGAGCGCAGTACTCTAGTGGGGGATTAAGTCATGGAGACATGTTGAATAAACACTTGCGTTGTTTCCACAAATTATCAAGGTGGTCCTCCCTTTCTGAGCTCCATCTTACTACTACTTTATGCTTTGTGTTTTGCATGAGCTCATGCGTTAGCCTCGCGAACAGGGGGCCCAAAGCGATGTGATTCTTGTGTAGTGTGTGCCCAGCATTAGATACTGAGAGTAACTTGCAATATTACTACTATGAGTGCACCATCAGGGAGCTCCAGACAGGTCGGCAGGGTAAAGGCTAGCTCGGTCAAAAATATTTGTATTGTTACCTTTTGTAAATATTAGTATGAAAATCATCTTTGCACTGTCACTACCATGTTTCCAATAATGTTATTGGTCCAGCTTTGGGTCACCCCTAGCCCCTTATATGAGAGAGCTGGCTGATGCAAGAAGGGGCACTTTAGAATTACTTCAATTATTACTGCAGCTTACTTCAGATTTAAAGAGCAACTAGCAATACTACTATTTCCACTACTGCTATTTCATCTATTACATACACAGCTACTAGTACTGCACTACTTAAATTGCAACTGCTAGCACTACTACCAAAATACCTGTACTGTTATTAC
Organism: Sebastes umbrosus; assembly: GCF_015220745.1. Taxonomy (NCBI): domain Eukaryota; kingdom Metazoa; phylum Chordata; class Actinopteri; order Perciformes; family Sebastidae; genus Sebastes; species Sebastes umbrosus. The sequence continues at coordinate 33,853,059 of NC_051273.1, forward strand.
CATTAGTGGTAGTACCGTTACCATTACATTACGCATCGAACCTCAGTTATGTACAGTGTAACCAGACAGATGACAACTACTACTTCCTCTACTACAGCCATTAGCGCAACTCGTTGCATATATATAGGATAACTAGAGATATTAATGTAAATGTAAAATCTAAATAATTTTTTTTGTTGTCACACATTGCATTGTACACAGCGAAATTGAATCCCTGCATTTAACCCATCCTAGTATTAGGAGCAGTGAGCAGCTACTATACAGCGCCCGGGGAGCAGTTTGCGGGGTCATTGCCTTGCTCAAGGGCACCTCGGCAGTCTCCAGCGTCCGTTTGGGGACTTGAATCGGCGACCCTCCAGTTTCCAAGCCAAGTCCCCTAAGGACTGAGCTACTGCTGCCCCCATTAAGACAATGCAAGACACGATAATTTACTGTATTTACATTACAGGTGATAACCATAGTGTGTATGGATTTAGTCATTTCTGACCAATAGTATAGTTTAATAATATTTAGTATCAAAGCAACATGTTTATGCTCTATGATGCCTTACAGCAGTGGTTGTCAAACCTTTTACACCACGTACCACCTCCGAAAATATTTGATTCTCCAGGTAGCACCATTATGACCAGGGGTGGGCAATTATTTTTCCTGGGGGGGCCACATGAGAAACCCAGATTGTTGCCGGGGGCAAAACAAATTCTGTCAGAAGTAACTTCTCTTTTATTACTACATTAATTTATAGAAAACATAGTGCACACTTATTTTTCAGCATTTTTTTACACTGAAAATCACTCCAAACAGCATGTTATTAAGAAAATTACATTATATGCAGGAGTTTTTGAACCATCCAGGACTGACTGTTTTGGGTAGTAATGTTTCCATTAACAAAACTTAACCAAAAAGAGAATCCCCAGCATGCCAACATATAAAAACATGCACTGCAGGTCCAAAAAGCCCTATTTTTCAGGGGAGGGTACCCATAGTACTGTACTGTACTTTGTTATTGTCATCTACAATGATTGTTTGCATAAAAACACATGATTCAAATGATTAAGATTATTTAAATATTTGCTTTGATTAAAAAAATCTTGGCAAACTGCTTAGAGCTAGTGTTAGGAAGTTAAACAGATCATAATTCCCTCACTAATATCTATTTTATATTGATGTGAAAACATCTCCTTCACACAACTGGATTTATTCAGGTTTCTCACCAAAACTAAATTTTACAAGATTACATTATAATTTACCTACGCCCAATAGTCATCTTTCCTGAGTCGACTTTGAACGCATCATAACAATAACTCAATGGCACCTCCGTTAACGTTTCGTATCTCCAGTATTTAGCCAGTCAGGACTGTGCGGCCCACCGGCTGCTAACAGTTAACGTAACTAACTCTCCTCCTGCTGATTTCAACACAGGTTTGTTGTTCACAGTGTCGCTTTATCAGGGAAAAATAGGGTCTGTCCCCTCAGGTTTAGTAGCGCCATGTTGTTGAGCGCTTTTTTTTCTCTCTTCAACGTGGCTCCGGTCCCAAACAAACTGAAATATGATACGGCGTGTGTATGCGTCATTGTGCATGCGTAACTGTGGGAAAGCATCAATACAGAGGAATCGATAGTCAGAGATTCCTCCGCGTACCACTAGAGAGAGCACGTGTACCACCAGTGGTACATGTACCATAGTTTGAGAACCACTGCAATACAGCATATAGTAAAATGATACATTATGTTTTTTACTACTCTTTCTGTCGAAATATTATTATCATATATAATTTTCTTCATTGCCAGGTGTGCTGCCCCAATATTAGGAAACAACCATTTTGACTTTTTCACCCATACCATGCTTATTTTATCTCCGTCAGAGTTCCTAAATTTGCTCCACTTTGCTCTCTTCAGCTCCTTGTTCTCCTGACGCTCTCTTTCCTTGTGCTCCGCTTTCATTCATCTATCTCCGCACATCCTCGCACTCTATAACAGGCCGACACGATAGTTAACACGATAATGAGAGAAACATAATCACAGGAAATGGTGGAGACTTTGACTGGTTCTTTAAAGTGTGTCGCCTGCTCTGCGAGAGGGGGAGGAAGCCACTCGCAATATGATCTAAATAAAACTAACTTCGCTCTCACCCCCATCCCACACACACTCCACATTCACACACAATCTGCAATAGCCATTCTACTGATTAAGTAGGCTATAGCAGCTCTATGATTCAGCCTCCCAAACTGTCTCTTTATTCCAACCTGGGGGTGTTTTGCAGATATGTTCAACCCTCGCAGACATCTTCTTCCGAAACTTTCACCATGTCTTTAAACTTTGAAAACTTTTGCCTTTTGAAAAAAAAAAAAAAAACACACCTCATCGTCACTTTCTCTCATGTCCTTCCTCCGCCTCCTCCTTTTTTTTCTCCCTTAAGCACTACATCCCTCTCTCCCCACCTTGCTCCTTCTCCTTGTATCACCTCTTAATCTCCTCTTTCATCAGCAGCAAGCGCTGCATCTCTCTCTACCCTCATTTTCCTCATTAAAATCTGCCTCTTACGTCTCCTCTTGTCTTCTCTCTTCGTCTCTTCAGGTAATGCTGTACAGTATTTTTTATTTGTGTCTTTAGGTTAGTCATTCATCCCTCAGGGGAAGATTCATGTTCTTGCCGGGAAACCTACATGTAGGCAGTTACAAGAGGTTGTGAGTGAACAGATCATACAATGCGATGTCCCTTTATTCCCCTGCTCTACCATAAACTAACTAATTAAAAAGGAATGGCCCGGTCTATACCTGTGACATTCAGCTGTAATGAAGCTAAAGACAGCTTCTGCCAAAGCCATATAAAGAGAGGAAGAACAAAAGGAGACAGAACTTTTTTATGTTCTTGAATGAAATATCTTCCACGGAAAAAAAAACCCTCAAACAATGTGTGCACACACTTGAAACTATACTTCTGCTCTTTCTTTTCTGTCAAATCTATTCATTCTGTAGGGCTTCCTGTTAAGTTTTTTCTCGCTCGTAGTAGCTCTGATATTGTCTTCTTGAAGGATTACGGTTTATTTAAACCTTATACTCGGACGTCATTCTTACCGGTCATAAATGCCTATAGGGGACATTAGTGCTGCTGTAAATACTGCTATAGGAAAGAACTTACAGGGGCCTGTATATGCAGCGTGCTTCAATTTGATTGTCTTTCTCTTCATTGCCCAAGGGTGATTTCTCACTCAACTCAACCCTCTTTCTATTAAAATCTTGCTACCTAGAGTGTAATTACCTGTACATTACTCCATATGCCCACTTTGACTGTTAAGAAGCGCTAACGCTAGCTAACGTTGCCACAAAGCTATTATGGTGTCATCCAGCTAACTTGATGGATTTAATCACACACATTCCTCAAACCTGTAAATTCAAGACTATTGCTTTTCATGAAAGGTGGCAGATGGTTGTTATGGTTGTTACATCGATGCCTTTTGTCATGAATTGTTGGCCTAAGAATTTTTGTGGATGATAACTGGCAAACAACACAATCTAGCTTTGAGACACAGGTCTCAGGTCCTGGTGATTCTTCATGATAGTAGAAGCAATTCGAAGATGAATGTAGTTTATTGGAGAATGCAAAGGGGCACTTTAACTTCAGTTTGACTACATTGATTTGATAACATTCATTTAAAGAAATTAATTTGCCACAACTCCTCAAGACGCAAGCCAAGACCCCGTGTCCCGCCCGCTACCCGCCGGTCAAAGTAAACAGGGTTGAAGTTAGCAACAGCTGTTAAGGTGGACCAGCTATTCTCATTTTATTGACAAGACGCTCACCAGCCTGGACCAGAGACCAGACCGCCAACAACAGGAGGTCTATTTTAATTATATTTATTAAAAAGAATAGATTGTTTTTCATTTAAATGCCTGGAAGAGCCCAGTAATAGCCCTCGAGTTTAAAGTGGCAATCTGTAAGATTTCAGTCCTGGTGGATTTGGCGACACCTTGTTTACTGGTGGTAAACAAATGTGGATTAATACTACAGGTCCCAGAATGCTGAGGACAGCAAAACAAACAACAAACTATGGTGCTATTATGCTGCTCAAGGCACAAGCGGCTATTACTCTTTGCAATATTTAAAACTGATCCGCTGTCAAAGAATAACAAAAATGACCATTGTCTTGTATCGTAAGCGCATTTTTGATTAACGATAGTGGTCAGATTCAAGCTCACTGACAAAAACGTTGCATTTCCTGTGACTAATTCATAATAAATATTCGCTTTACATTAGCAGTAACTTTATACAGCATTTTTTTCTGGAAATGTCGCCAAAGACACCACACACTTTACAGCCCTGTCCCACTTTCTTTTTAAGGTCGAGAACACGGTAAAAAAAGATACAATCATGCCCGTCCACCGTGTGTGTTAAGACTGGAGGATGTCAGAAGGGTTTTTAACTCTACAGATACGCTCTCCATTTAATCTGGACAGCAGCCGTGCATCCGTCTCAGCTGTGTGTCACGTAACCGCAACCTGAACTGAAGCATTTATTCACGCTTTAAGTCATTATTTTTCTGACAATACGCACGTAACCGCGAGGTTGATGCCCAAAAAAAAAGCATTGAATAATATATTTGTCCGCATTTTGCAACCGGCGGAGCAGAATGTGCTGTGGATCTTTATCCAATCATAATCAACCATTGTGTAGCCTTTAATTCAAATGAAATCAAAGTGATCTGGCAGCCATACAGCTACAGTTTCATAATGAACCCAAAATATTTTTACACCTCTCAACTGGTGGGCTGGTTCTCGCCGGGCGCATCATCTGGTACGCCACGACCAAGGTCTGCTTGGAAAGGCCCGACCGTGAGTTTTACAGCATCCCCCTCGCCCGGACCTCGCCGCTGCCCGGGGCCGTGGAGTTCCCGCTGCGCAGTGCGTCCTCTCTCTCTGCGGGGAGGGACGGGATTCCCAGTGGGACTGTCAACTGGGACGGACTGTCTCGTTTACCATGCTTATGCTGTGCGATTTGCCATCAGCATTCATAACCATACAACCTTTATGATTAAATTGTTTATTGGAGCACAATGTCCTTCATAGATGTAGTCTATGGAGCGTGCCCCCTGGATTCTCAGTGTCCTGTGAGAAACACTGTATTAGCCAACAGTGGGTCATAGGCTCAATCACCATTGTGCTACCTCGTTCGGCAATAGCTAGTGACTTAACAGACGTTTATTTAAATGAAAATCCTTCAGATTAGGGCTTTAAATAAACAACACATTATTATTAAATATGGCTCTGAATTAGTCATCAAATCAATTTCTGTACTTTAAGCTTTTTAACATCTTCAAATATGTGGTCTAGGGCCATCCATTTTTGCATGCTAGTATAATCAGATCAAACCATCTGTTAAAAGGCACCAGAATACAGGGAATTACATCTATGAAACATCTACTCTGTTAAGAATTCTATGGGGGAGGACCCCCACACCCTCCGTTAGATTGTCCAACCCACATTTTCAGTGCTTCCTACAGCCATATATTACAGCGCTGCCTATAGACTATACTATATCTTCTTTACTTACAGTAAACATTTCAGAGTGCAATGAAATGTCAGCGCATTCCTTGAAATGCACCTGCATTACTACAGAAATCTAAAATCTGATTCTGTAAATTTGGGCTTGTTAGCCAACTGAGTTGTATGGAAAATGTTACTAAAACCATCTTCAGACATGTACTCTTAATCAGCCAGTCTATTTTGTAGATAAAGATCTGCTGATCAATTTAAAAGACCAACTTCATGTTGCCATGTAAATAAAAGGAAATTTACATTTGTTTTTCTGGCTTTGCCATATTTGGAAGATGACATCCCTATTCTTCGTCATGCCTACGAAGCTCTGAGTAGTCAAGTTTCCATTTAATTTGCGGTGCCACTAATCAACGGTGCACAGATTGAACGACAAATCCGTGTTGAAATCGGCAGGAAGAAAGGTAGTTAAAGCAGCAGTAGGCATGATAGGAGCAAATGTGATTAAAAAAAAGTTTCGCTCCTGCACACAGTTTTTATATTCCTCCAACATTATCAACGCACACACCAAGGCTAGGTCATCAGCCTTGCATGCCTTACACCACCGTTCCAAAAGTATTTTTTCTCCCTGGCAAACTCAACATAAGTCTGGGTAGACGCTCTTTTGAGGTTACGGAAACGTTGTCTGTAGGCTTCTGGCACCAACTCGTACGCTCGCAATATAGCGCCTTTAACTTTCTCATAAACGAGGCTGTCCTCCACAGAAAGTGAGGAGGACGCCTCCTGAGCTTTACCAACAAGTTAACATTGTAACAATATCGCCCACGCATCCTGGTGGGCATCAAACAAAATATTCACCACGATGGACACAGGAGACAATCTCCACACAAGAAATACACAACAACCTGTACAACAATCAGCTCTCAGATCTTGGGACGAGCCCCCATTTGTTACGTTCCCCTCCGTTAAAGGTCCAGGGGATGGAGGGAGTAACAAAATAAATTTATAAACCCGGGAATGAGAGGACTGGTAACAAGATTGTGTGAAAAATAATCATACAATTTATTAACAAAACGTATGATAACAAAAAGGTACAAACACCAAATGAAATGATCATGGAGTAAAACAATTAGACACTACTGCTCCACAGAGACAGCAAACAATACAACCTTAAACACCACAAAGTTTAAAGCACACCCGTCAACCACTGACGCAACCACGTAACACACACTCTCGGAGATGCTGCAGATTGGCACTGGGCAACTTCTACTCCATTCTCCTGCTGTTTTATACTTTCCACCTTGATTACTGATCAGTTGCAGCCGTGTGCTTCCCTGGACTGCAGCTGCACAGGGGAGGAAGGCGGCACCTGAGGAGACAGAGAATAGGGTACAAAAACACTACACACATGCAACACAGCACGGCACGTAACAGTCACGTTATATTTTCTTACAAAACGTGACATAAAGACATAAAATCCACTTGTTTTAAAAACAGAAATTGGTGCTTAGTTTCATTTCATCTACGACATGGTTGGCATACTTCATACTTGATTACATTTGATATGGCTTCTGATGTAGATTTAAAGTTTACCTCCATGTTAGAGGCTTGGGTAAATTAGCTAAAGCAAAAAGCAAGTAATTAGTAGGCTTAAATAATTTAAATCATCAGTAATGTATCTTCAGGAAACCCACCTACTGTCAGACGAAATTATGAAGATTAAGAGGAGATGTAATTTCAGTTTCTTACTTATCTCACATCCAAGGGGTGATGACCCTGAAACACAGATCTGTCTTCTTTAGGGTGTACTGAGTAAATTGTGATATATTATATGGCATATATTTGGTATATATTTCATTATATATTATATAAATACATTATATATTTTCATTGTCCAGGGTACTTTACTAAATGAAAAAACAAAACATAATCAATATATATATAGTATATATATATATATGTATATATATATATATATACTATATATATATAGTATACGCCCCAAACGATGATAACCCTAAATTCTTTGAAAATTTATTTTTATTAATTTCTTTGCTCCCAGGGAAAGTTCTTATGACAGGTGACTTCAACTGCACTTTAGATCCTAAATTTGACCGTTCATCGGGGGTAGACTCTTCTCACATACAGACTACAGGAAGAATCTGTTATAATATGTAAATGATCTGAACCTGTGTGGTCCTTGGAGGAGTTTCAAACCTGATAAACTATAATTTTCTCGTTACTCCTCCCGATTTAAAGGTACTGTTTGTAACTTCTTACACTTACACTCTTATAAATCATTGCGGGTCGGTGTCCCATGCGCTTTCGCGTGTGGCTACGCTGTTCCAACACAAACTACACAGAAGCACCAAAACCGCAAAGTTATATGTAGTGAAGCCCGTCCTGCAAAACAGCGTCAACTAATCCTGCTTCAGCCTCCCGACCACGGCCGGAAGACACAGGGGAGACCGTAGCTTTGGTCTCAAGGGCCGGTTTCCTCTGCCTGCCTGCTTGCCTTCACTCACACACCGCGCTCAAGTTAGTTTAGCTCTGAGAATATCTAGTGATTGTACAGCGAAAGTTTGTGCAGAAATAAAATGTTGCAGCTCCTCCAGACCAACAGAGGTTTCCCGTGTCGTTTCCTGAATAGACGAGTAACGTTACCGTCTCCGACCAAAACTCTGGTGTCTCCCCTGTTCCTTCTGAACGTGGTCGGGAGGCTGAAGCAGGACAACTCAGTATCGGCATCGATTCATGGAGAGACCTTCGTCTGGTCAACTAACATTACTGCCAAGCAGATGAAATATAGAGTGATATTGTGGGTGTAGCTGACGTGTGACGCCTCACTGTTTTGAGCGATGCTCGTTCATGTCTATGTAGAGCGAGCGCGAGCAAGAGGACGCTGACTTTCGTTGACTTAACGGCCACAGGTGTCGCTGTTAACAAGCAATTTCTGATTCTTACATAGAGTCCCTTTAAATCGTACTCATGCATAGATTATTTTCTAATTTTCAGCTCTATGCTCTATAGCCTACTCTGTGGTAGATTGTAATTATAATAGTATACTACTGTCAGACCACTCCCAATTCACTTATATATACATATATATATATATATATGTATATATACAGAGTCCCAAGGCTGGTTAAAGCCACTCCTAGAAAGAAATTTAATCCATGATGGCTTTCTGATTCAAATTTCCTGCTTTTCTTAGAAGTGCAAATTGAGATATTTTTTTCGAAATTAATATAACTAATACTTGATCTCTCTTTGCTGGAAAAATGTAAAAAGCCCTTCTTTTGGTCGCTGGCCGAAAGAGTTGTCTGCATGCCTTGTACTTGAAAAAATTAACACACAATGAAAAAGAAATCAGCCAAATTTCATGAGGTTTGGAGTCCCTCTCTTACATTTTTACACTCTTATAAAAGTCTGTAAAAATACGGGGAAATGCACCGTGTTAATATGAAGGAATTTTCTGTATCAATTTTTCACAGGTATTTTACCCGCATTTTTAAATGACACATGCATTGTGGGAACAAAAACTTCCGCTACTAGCGCGAAAAGAGCAGAGGGGCAGAGGCCATCACACATCAACTATAGCTGGAGCTTGGGATTTGGAGTAACCTTCCTCACTTCTGTGGTAAAAAAGTCAACTATTAATGGCTGACTAAAGTGATTTAAGTTAACTGACTTCACGTTAGCTCAGTATTGTTACAGTTGGAAAGAGTTGTTCAAAATGGAGAGGTTTGGCCTGCTAGCTGGCTAACTGGCTGACGCCTGTTAGCGAGTTAAGGGGCTACCACAAGTTCTTTACGTTTTATTATTAACGCTACTGAGACGGTAGTGGACGGCAGACACAGTTTGCCTATCAGTGCTAGCCCAAGTTTTAGCCTCAGCTACAAATGTTTTTATCCCTCCAAGCTTTGGGCCTGCTAGTTAGCTAACCGGCTAACGGCAGCTAGTGAGACAATGAGCTAACGTCACCGTGGCAAATTCTTGTTACGTTGTCCACCAAATTAACTTAGCCAATTTAAAATTTGGTACTGTTTTGTCTGACTGCAAACACACTGCGTAAGTGTTACTGTGTCCTCATTCTCAACTTTTGATTGTTGGTAACGCGGTTTATGGAACGTCAATGCTTAGCGGATCCTGCGCTATGATTTGCGCTTTAGTGATGATGTTGAAAATTTAAACATTTTTCCTGGTGAAATATTAGATAAGGCAGTCTTGCCGTTATGTTGACCTGTTATGTCTGTGAATTTAAATGTGTCGCATTGACTGAATACCTGAAGCACTGCAGATCACACAGACATGTTATCAATGTATTTTTTTTATGTGGCCATAAAGATTTTGGAAGAAGGTTTTCCTCATTCAACTGCTTCGCTGTTCATATGTCAAGAACACACCCAGACACAGGAACCAGACAAATTTGAAATGTCTGTAAACTTAATGGAAAATATCCTTGTAATTTTCTGCCAGGACATTAACCGTTTCTCTACGGATTTTTTTCTTAGAGTGTAGAGAACGGTGAGCTTTGGAAACTTGAAGGTGATATATCCTATGGGAATGTCGATGTATAGTAACTCTTATGTCTACCATACAACGATATCTTGTCCAGTATCTCTTTTATGTAATGTCATAACCTTGTTTTTACCCTTTCTTTTTTTTTCCTTAGTGAGGTGGAGGGGTTTTACACCAGTTTGATTACTTTATGTTTTGTTACAATAGATCTTTGCGAATTGTCAAATTTAACAAATCTAAACATCAATAAATACATGTTCATAAAAAGTTACACCATTGGATATAGGTGCTGTGTCAGGTCCTCATTGGAAACTCTATAGCAGCATGCTCAAACGTTTCCAATGGAAACTGTATACTTCCCAACCATCAGAGTGTTTTGGGACGTTAACAAATCAAAAAGGGTCAAATGCATCATTACAGCTCGACAGAGTAACACTGTACTAATCAAAGAATCCTCCAAAGAATCCCTCCTCGGTGTTTACTTTTTATTTACCCTCTCGTCTCACCTCGCCTAGTTACCTAATTGTCCGTTCGGTGGCAGCTGTATCTCTGGCATGCTCTGTCGCTCTATTCATTATCTCCAGAGTCTCAGAGCTGCCCCAGGTATGCTCCCCACCTACCCAATATTTAGAAACACGTCCAAGCATGTCATTAATCATGTTTGCGCAACGGCCGTAATACTTCCTACTTATCTTACTTTGCCGGGACCTGTCTTCTACGTCGAGATGCTGCGGCACTGATAGTTTTGGAATGGGTGCTTGGGAACCAATTATAATTCAACTACATACTTGTTTTGTTGGGGATTTTTACACAAAGAGGAGGGGGGGGGGCAACAGGGGGGTTGATAGATAAAAAGAAAGGCAAGAGGAAGAGAAACAAGGGAGGCTTTGGTGGCTAGAAGAATACAAAATAAATGGAGAGGAGCTTGCACTTTAATTGGGTATTGTTCCAGAGACGTGTGTGAGTCTCGTCTCCAGTCACAGTGGCTGGAGAGTGGGTGGGTGGCTCGTAGCAGGTACCTCCGTTTGAAAACAAATGGTCACCAGTGGACGGCACATTGTTAGACTGAAAAAAGACCAGAGTGGCAAATCCTTCATCCGCCCGCCCTCCAAGAAATGGCCACGGACCTGTGCAGTTGTGTTCACAAGTACGTGTGTGTGTGCATTCTACAGGTTTAGTTGGCTACTGTGGTCTGATTTAAACCCCTCTGAGCTCTGTGTGGGGGGAGTTGTTTATAGTACATGCTGCTGTGTGTCTCATACACAATAGGCCCTTAAGTCATTGTTACATGTTTCCATTCTGCCTCCTATGTTGTTCACATGGAGCTCACAAGATTTATAATACTGTATGAAATCTTGTTTCACTGAAACCATGCTATCTCTGTGGTCATTTGCTAATTTGGTGAGAGATTTGTCTGTATAATAAAGCACATACATTTAGTGTAAACTAGGGATGCACCGATACCACTTTTTTTTTTTGGGTACTCGCCGATACTGAGTACCGATACGAGTACTTCTCTGTGCCAAAAGACCCTCGTTAACAGCCAGCTGGAGGGTGTAAGCGACACACGGCAGGCTGGGGAGTCCCGCGTCTGAGATGGACCGACTCTAGGTCCCGGGGCCGTGGCCAAAGTGCTCGCTGTGCCCTCTCTGCCTGCCGGGGAGGGATGGTGCCCCCTGCTCCCGATGCGACTGTCGACCGGGGCTGACTGTCCTCAGTGCGCCCTAACCGCGTCGTGCCCCCAGGGCGGGGCTCGGCCCACCCAGGCGCCAGGGGTCTGCGGCGATGACTGCAACCCACCCGACCCATCTTGAAACACAGGAGTCTAACGCACGCGCGAGTCAGAGGGTGCAAGCAAAACCCCGTGGTGCAATGAAAGTGAGGGCCGGCGCGTGCCGGCTGCGGTGGGATCACCCCCCCCCCCCCCCCCCCCGTCGGGAAGGTGGAGCATGAGCGCGTGCGATAGGACCAGAAAGATGGTGACGAGAGGTTAACGTCACGCTGCCATAAAGTGGTATCGGAGCCATTTTGCAAGTACGAGTACATGAGTCACAATATCACACCATCCCTAGTGTAAATACTCTACCATTTATCCAACCCTTTCTTCTGGAAATGACACGTATATATTACTAAATGTGTTCGCCAAATATGTTGTGAAAGAAATGTTGCCAGGATTATGATTGTGTTCACTGGCAATACTATTTTTCCAGTTCATGCAGTTTTAAATTAAAAAAAATAAGAGTTTAGGATTTTGAATCCAGAGACTGGGGTTCCAACATGTTGTTAGTTAAAGGCAGCTAAAACATTTTTGTTTATGATATGAAAAGGTGGTGTAGTATCAAGTATCAAAAGTTAAAGTACTTATTATATGCAAAATTACCCATGTCCGAATAATATATATTTTATTATTGGATTATAATTATTGACGTATTACTGTATACATCGGATTAATATTGCAGCCGGTTATGGAGTGACACATTTTAAATCCTTAACTTCTGGGCAGCTAAATCTACAATAATATATCATCATTTATTAGTTGATTCAGATTATTAATACAAAATATAAATCTGTAAAGTAACTAAAGTCAGATAAATGTAGTGCAGTAAAAAGTACAATATTTCCCTCTGAGATATAGTGGAGAAGAAGTTTAAAGTAGCAGAAAATTAAAATACAGTAAGGTACAAGTACCTGTTACAGGTACCGCATGGCAGCACTGATATAACAGTTATAGTCCTGAAATTCAGGAAAGAAGAGATGAGTCAGCGAGACGTGGCTAGTTTCACCAAAGTCCTTTGTAATAATTTAATTTCTTATTTTTACACATTCCAAGTGCTGTTCTGTTTTTCTTTTGCATCATTGCATATTCAATGTCTTTCTTAAAGAAATATAAATTCCCTTATAATGTCCACATGGATACACACATATGAAATCAACATCCAATTAAAAATGACATCTCAGTAGTTTCTTAACACATCTCTGCAAATATCACACTTTAAACTGTAGCAGATAAACTCACCTTTTAGAAGATATTCTTATTTAACCCTGTTGGTTAACTGTTCCAGTCACTGGATAATTACTGACATGCAGTGGACTAAACAGAACTTAAAACTTAAAAAACTTAAACATTTTTACAAAAACACAAAGCCGAAATAACTTGTAACATGAACCGATCTAATTTTGGAGCCAATTAATCAAAAATAACCCATGCAAAATAATCGCAAAGTCACCAGAGCTAAAAAGTAGACTGAGGACCGCAGATATAAGAAGTTGTTATGATATGTATATGAAACAAAAGCGACTATTGCCGACCATTTTTACACCACTCTCGCTCACCACTTAGCTTCATTCCCGATGACCATGTCGTTGTGAAAATATCTGTTTATTGGAGAGAAAAAAGAGAAGAGCCTTCTGTGTGTGTCCTCTTGACTTTACTCGTTGGCTTGCTTTCCTCAATTCCGTCTATCTTCTTGTGCACTGATTCGTTTAAGCTGAACAGCCAATCAGAGTGATTTCTCAGACCAATGGGCTCCACCGCCAATTCACCAAAACCTCCGACACGGGCAGACTAGAGCCGACGCCAAATCTATATAACGTAAACAGTTCTGGTAGTGACTGATCTGGTTTAGTAACATATAGCAATACATCGTCAGCATACAAGGATACTTTGGTCTCTTCCTTGCCAAATTTTATTCCGCTAATGTGTGGGTTGGTTCTGATAGCAGCTGCCAATAGTTCTATAGCAAGGGCAAATAATAAGGGTAATAATGGGCAGCCCTGCCTGGTCCCTCTTCCTAGAGAGCCACACATCCTCCACAAAGGTATAGAGCCCTGTATTGGATCTCTTCACCTCCGGACCACGGAATCGTTCAGTTCAGTTCAGTTCATCTTTATTGTCCCTCGAGGGGAAATAGTGGTGTCACTGTCCTGGACTAACGCTGTGTGGTTATGGGGACATGACAGGCTGGCGTCACCTCAATTGTGCATTAGTGAGAGGTGATTTTCACTGCACTGTAGCTACGGATGATAGCTCCAGGATTAATTTATCCCTCTCGCTGAGTTCGGCCTGCAGTCAGGTAACATCCGTCTTCAGTTGTGCAAAGGTAGGATGGCAATCCACACACATAACCATGGTTGTTGTTCTTAGGTAGACAACCAAGGATAGAGGATTAAAATCCAGAAATAAAATAACATAGCTGTCGGTGTGTGTTATCGCTGCACAAGGCACCCTTTCATTTTCACTGTACAAACGTAGTAGTTTTAAACCCAACCATGTGGTTCTTTCCGAAAACCTAAATATAGTGGTTTTGTTGCCTAAACCTAAAGTGATGCCAAGGGTAGCTATGGTGGTTTTGATGCCAAAAATAGAGGGATGCCACGGGGCAGTGTGTGACAAGTTGGGATGAGAACATGTTGAAAACAAACAGGGTCTAAAAGAGTAGCGTAAAAAGGTGGTTTAAAACTGGATAAAATGTCTAATCAGACTCGAAGTTCTTTTATTACCGTGCAGAATCATGTAGCCTTTGCAATGTATGTGTTCTCTTCATTGAGTAAATTTAGGCTGCAACTCTTCCTGTTGCTGCCTCGTGTCTTTGTTTTAGGAATAAACAGATTTTAGTGCAATTGTCTCTCCATTTTCTTTCTATTCTGTCACAGTTGGAGCTGTCAGAAGTAAATCTATAACAGGTCTGGGACCATCAGGCTGCGTACGGATCAATGAAAAGATCAGCTACAGATTAGTTGTTTGTTTTGCCGCTCATGCTTTATCCATACAGTGTGATTGTCCCTGAATTGGAGGGGGGGCAGTGTCCTCCGGCCCCCCCTCCTGTTTCTGGTGTTAGAGCTTTCAAGCTGTTTCCATTGGTCAAACAATCCCTTTCAGTCAAGTCCCAGACATCTCTTTATCCACTATACTATAATAATATAATAGAATATGAAATGCCCTTTAATTATGAACATTACTTTTACTTAAAGGTTCTCTATATGATATTCAGAGCATTAATATAGCGGCAAACAACTATTGTCTATGTAAAGATATAGAGGAGTAATGTATACCTGAGCAGAGAATGAAGTCACTCTCTCTCTGTGTGTGCGCTGTAATCCAAGCTTCTCTGTGCTTTGTTTACATAGCCGGGCCGGCTGCACTTGCCTTTTAGCGAATGTTCGTGCATGTCAGCGTGCCCCACTGACTAGCTCACAGCCGCCACTCTGCACTGCTCTCATACGGCGGTTACAGCTGATCCGTCGTGACCAACGATGCCGTTGCAGAAGCGTAGCATCCACCCTCTGGTTCCCCCCCAGGTTAACACTGTTAGCTCTGTCATCACTGTTGCTATTGTTTTCACTGTTAGCGCTGTTAGCAGGTCATATTTAG
Source organism: Sebastes umbrosus (assembly GCF_015220745.1). Taxonomy (NCBI): domain Eukaryota; kingdom Metazoa; phylum Chordata; class Actinopteri; order Perciformes; family Sebastidae; genus Sebastes; species Sebastes umbrosus. The sequence goes on from NC_051273.1 coordinate 33,868,440, forward strand.
AAGGTAACCAGCAAATTGCAAAATCTGATCTGAAATCTGCAAAAACTTGCTGCCGTGATCTATCCTAACCTTGCCTACCTATCTGTCTGCCTGTCTGTCTAACTACATGCCTACCGGCATGCACTCTGCCTGTCCACTCAGTCGTTCACAAAAGAATGTTCGTAATGATAATTTGGGGTCAGTAGCTTTGGAGGGAGGCCTGAAGCGACGGACTGTCAGTGTTGCCGACTTGGCAACTTTCTCTCTGGATTTAGGGACTCTTGGAGCTAGTTAGCAGCTAATGCTGCTTGCTACTTTAATTGGAAAAGAGTTGTCAACACTGGGCTCGTTTTATCAACTGGATAATTTTTTTTTTATTTAGGGTACTCTGGCTAGTTTCTCAAAATCACCCACCCTGCCCGTAACTATTTGAGGTCAATACCCAACCTTAAGCCATCTCGCAAGAGTTCCCCAACTCGTGGGTTACTTTCTAGACATGACCCTCAGCCATTGCCATGTTGAAAGCCGTGCGGAGGCAGCAGAAATGCTCCCAATCTCGCATGTAGCTAGGCAACGGCTCGGGTCCATGTTTACTTCCTGTCAGCTGATGTTATTTACATACACTGCAACAGCAAATAAACTGGGACACATTTAGAAGTTTTACATTTAACACTGTGTAATGGTCTAAATATTGTATATTTGTGACATCACAAATGGACAGATATCGGTTGAAACGGCTTGTTTCAAACGCACAATTTATGAAAACGGGCTGTGTATATTTCTCCGTATATTGAGCTTTTTGATAGTTTAACTGTATTTACAAAGCACTTAAACCTGCTTTATAATATAAAAGACATGAAAATCTCACTTTTTACAAAATGGGACCTTTAAAGGTATATATAACAGTTGCCGGAAATAAATTGTTGTTGCCGAAGCCCAGAAACGTCCCGAACACAGCAACATAAGAAGAAAAGAGAGCAGAGGGCAGGGTCTCTCCAGATAGAGATACCATTACACACTTCTAATGGTCATAAGTGATGATTGAGAAGGATTATTTTTGTATCAGTCTTTACATTTTTTTCTTTTAGAAAATCCCTGCATATTAAATAAATAAATGCAGGTGAAACTGTTCTAAAATCGCACATAGAGGCTATTCCCCCAGAATAATGTGCATGATTTAAATCATCCACACAAAGTATTTAGATCTTTGCATGTTTCCAATATGTTGTATTTTGAACATACTCTGTTTTCACTGTGACAAATCCTCCTCCTTGTACTCTGTGCTAGAGTATGGGGGCTGACTGGAAAAATAACGGCTGATATATTAACGGACTTATGACACCATGACAGGCTTTCAAACATGAAGAAGGGACGACAATAGGCCACCTTCAGAATCGTACCGTAATATGGTAAACATGAACATCATCTACATTAAGGAATATGCAGGACGTAAAATTTATATGTCTAATTTATATGTTTTCCCACATAAAACCAGCGGAAATGAAGCTCACAATAAATCACCAGAATGAGTCTCTGACTTTATGGCCACGCAGCCATCCAAGATGGTTTCGACAGCACACTTAGCATAATGTTTGAAATAGTACACTGTCGGCAATATGTTTGAATTACCACAGTTCTTGTATTGTCAGGAAAGGCATTGTGTGACTGCGGCAGGCTCCATGAATATGCATAATCACGAGGAGGAGCTGCATCGGCCTCAGAAAGTATTTATACGACTATCAGCGTGGCCATTCCATCACAGTTTCATATCACAGCGACACAATACAAGTAGAGGAACAAATATGAATATGTGTGTCAGGTGAAGAATGAGCCTTGTCATTACTTGTGGCTGTGACATTCGTCAGCTGCTGTGGTATGATGCATTTTTTCCCAACAGTAGTTTGAAACTTTTAAGACCTACTGTTTTAATAGGCAGAGGTACTTCTTGAAATCAATTTGAATCAATAGATGGCCCCTAGGTGTTTTTTTGAAGATTTTTTTTAGGGACTCTTTTGCCTGTATTCAATAGTGCAGATGAAGAAAAGACAGGAAAGGGGGAAAGAGAGACGGAACGACATGCAGCAAAGGACCACGGGTTGAATTCTAAAGCCTCGTCCACACTGGGAACGTCTGAAGCGCATGGCGGCTGCGTTAACTGTTGTTTTTTATTTCGGCGTCCGTGTTAACAGGTTAGAGCGGCCACACACGCGGGCAGTGTGGCTGCATGTCAGCTGCGTCTCTTCTAGAGATTCAATATCTCGCCTATTTTTGATGCGAGCCGCGCACGGTTCACAGCAACAGCAGACAGTGAAAGTGATCTATTGACTGTATATTAACATCATATCAGCAACATTACAACAGTTTCAATGTCTATCTGTAGAAAATGTCACAGACATGAAAAAAAATAAAGACTTATTTTTAAATCAACACTTGCTGCTTTCATTTCAAAATAAAAGCCATAAAGCCTTTTTTTCTGTGGCCAGAATTCCTTCATTTGTTAACACAAGGTTTTTATTCTGAAATATGTGCAGGACAATGCTGTGGAAAATGCAGTGACTTGCAGAGCTCCATGAATGAATAAAGTACGGGGTTTAAATAAACATTTCCTGCTTTCATTTCAAAATAAAAGCCCTGAAGTGTTTTTTTCTGTGGACAGAATTCCTTCATTTGTTAACACGATGCTTTTATTCTGAAACATTTGTAGGCCAGTGTTGTAGAACATGCAGTGACTTGAAGAGCTCCATGAATGAATATAGTACGGGGTTTTAATTGTGGATTATTACTATTATTTACAAATTACCACACGTTTCTTAACCGTTCTCTGTCTAAAATAAATATAAATTACATTTATAATGAAATGAAATGGCCATTACGAAGGGCAAACTCTATGTATAAAGAAAGGGCTGACAGCAGCAGAAACGCAGCAAAAACACAGCTGGTGTGAACACCCGACACGTGAATCATGCAGCCGCCACACCCTCCTGACGTTCCCAGGGTGGCCACAGTGTAACCACAGTGTAACCCAGGCCGCTGCTTTAAGGACTCAGCCTTAGTACTTGGGCACCCGCTTTACCAGGTGAGCTATCGGGCCCCCAACCCCTATATGAATTGAAGACAGTTTATAGCCTAATTTGTGTAAAACCTATATGGCCCTGGAATATACATAATTGTTCCTAGCTAGAATTAATCAATGCCTATTCCCTAAGTGCACTGTTTCTCTGTGGGCAATCTTCTGCAAGGTTGATTTTTAACCCACTCAGCAATCATTTTATCAAGTGCTAGATAGAAAAGCACAGAGGATCCCTTTCCTGTTATTGTGAAAAGACATTGTACAGCATGTGGGTAATGCATAATATGCTGTATATTTTACAGTATATTATGCATTACCCACTTACCTTGAGGGATACATTATCCAGTACAATATGAGTTATTATTGGTTGTTTCACTGATATCATCATGATTAGGGCCCGAGCACGAAAAAATTTACTTCATTACGATCTTTACGAAATTCAAGTAGGTCATTGCTCACATCTGCAAGAGCGTACTAAATATTTTTTAGATTTTCGTGCGTTTTTCATGTATTTTATGCATACTTTTACATACTCCTCCTAGAGAGTTTATCGGAATGCGTCAAATTTGGGTGGTATAACCCTTAAACTAATTTGACGCTAAATAGTGAAAGAATTTTTGATCGCTCGAACGGTGATGTCATAGGTCATGTGAGAAGACGCCATTTTATCACTTTACAGGTATGGAACTTTACGATACTCCTCCTAGAGGATTCAAGAGATCCATCTCAAAGTCGGGAAGAAGAATCTCAACACCTTCACGTTGAAGAATTGCAAAGTTTTTTGTGTTTTCGCGAAACGGCGTTGTGGCGGCACCTACAGGAAACAGGAAGTTGTTGTAAATTGACTATACATTGTCCAATCTGCCCCAAACTTCACATGTTTTATAAGAGTCCTCGCCTCAAGACATATGGTAAATGGACTTGCATTTACTGTATATAGCTCTTTTATAGTCTTCCGACCGCTCAACGCGCTTTACACTACATGTCAGCATTCACCCATTCATACACTGATATCAGAGGCTGCCATGCAAGGTGCCAACTTTGCCCATCAGGATCTGATCTAAATACTCATTCACACACCGATGGCTCAGCCTTCAGGAGCTATTTGGGGTTCAGTATCTTGCTCAAGGACACATCGACATGTGATCGGAGGACTGACCTTCCAATTGGTGGACGACCTGCTCTTCCCTCTGAGCCACAGCCACCCACAATAATGGCATATACGTGTCATTATTGAGTTATGGTGATAGCGCCACCTACTGGCAACAAGAAATGGTTGTATACTGCCACCCACCCTCATAGAAGGGCCTTTTAAGGATGCCCCACTGGTTCTCAACAGATCATTTCCAGCGCCACGTGCTCCACGCAGAATATACTCTTAACTGTTGCGTGCAGTGTCCGACTTTCATGGAAAGTTTCAGTTATAGCAGCCTTTGAGTTCATTTCATGTCATACAGGAAGTTGTCGATAAAATGAGGAAGTTCTGCCCAGAGAGCAGTACTTCCTCATTTTATTCAAGGCTATTGAATGAAGGTTGGGACATGGCCTTGAGCTATGGGGTATGATACGTGCGCAGTGTAACTGGAGCTGCGATGTTGGAGGGTTACAGCAGTCCTGTGCCAGCTAGTGAGCCTTTTGGAAAGTGCGGACCAGATTTCACTGCACGTGTTGCCAGTGATGTGACCCGATATGAAGCTGTGACATCTCCTCTTTTAACCCTCCTTGATTTTATTCTCAGAGTTTATAGATTATGAGTTTATCATTTGCCATCCTCTCTCCCAGAGCTTGTTACACACACATTATCTGAGTATTTATGTTTATTGATATCAACTTTGTGACTTGAGTCCTGAAGCCTGCACTGGTCTATATTTGTCTATTCTCAGCCCACATCGGACCCATAATGGACTCATACCAATAGTTAAATCTGGCCGTTATATGGGCCAGAGCCCAGACGGCACGTGGAACAGCCGAGTGGCTTGACTCACCTGGTATTGTCCTTGGCTATAACACTGTAAAATTCAAATTTACATCCAAGAACAACACAATAGTGTCCTCTCTTTTGTATTCTTCTGTCCTGTGGCTCCTCTGTCTCCGTCTTTCGCTGTCTCTACCGTCGTATCTGTTGAGCTCAGACAAGACAACCAACCTTGTGACGTAACAGGCTACAGTTCTGCAACATGGCGGCGTTCATGCCACGAAATCTAAAACACAGCTTCTCTTTTTTCTTTTAAAAGCTGACATTTGTCATGTTTGTTGTATAATTGTTGATAAAAGTGGAAATGCATTCAGTAAATCAGCTGAACTTGGTTGATTGCTTCATTTCCACTTTAACCGTACGGCCATTTTTGTGGCTTTACATCGTGGTTGTGTTTTATCAGATTGCGTCATTGAAAGGTGTTTCTAATATTTTGTCCACGCCTATTTACATGCATTGGGGAACAAGACATCAAAAAGCCTCTTAATTTAATTTCATTATTCAAGATGGCTGTCAGATTTACTCGCAGAGAATGTATTTCTTTAGGAAATGCATGCACTTGGTCAATTTGAATGTGTGATGTAGAGTTATATGTTTTCTGGTATGCTTGATCTAATTTTTACAGCTTTAACATCCTACAATAAGTTTTTTCTTACTTTCTGGCTGTCCGTTGAGTCTTTGCTTTTTGGTTTTTAAGGCTTGAGAGTCCACAGGTCCAGTTCAAGCACCTGGTGTTGGATATGGAGTTTCTCATATTACTGCTTATCCGGTCTTTCAGGGAAGGAAACTTTGGACTACTGATCCCCTACTTTACCAAGTAGATGAATTTCTATGAGAGAAACCATTATCGGCAGGTCAATTTGGCGGCCATCTTAAAATTGGCCGCCATCTTGGATTTTCAAGTGGCCAATCGTTCATATTTGCTGAGCGACCCCTCTGTTATCACCATGCCAAATTTGGTGCTTGTATCACTATTTGCATGATTTTTCCACTATCCGCTCCACTATATGGTTGCCATCTTTCCTTGACTGGCTTTCCTTTAAGGTCAAGTAAAAGTGATTATAGCTTTAGACTATTTGGATCCACTCTAACTGTGTCTTTGTGTTTCCCACTCCCTCCCTCCCTCCCTCTATCTCTTTGTCTCTTTAATATCCCAGTCACTCATTTCTAGATGGCTGGGACATGCTTTTCAGTTCAACAGCTGCAAATGGCTTTTCCAAAGACCACGAGTCCGTAACGGAATTATTATTATCATCACACACATAATGCAAAGTTGTTTTTGTCATTTGGCACTTTGTTGTCGCTGTGGGTTGCATTCTAAGTACAGCACACCGACACTCTCCGCCACCCTCCGCTTATTTGATGCGTCATGATGTATGCTGAGAGTACAACACGTTAAGGGCCACAGATTTTTTATTTTTTTTTGTGGGAAATGAGAGAAATTATTTTATTCCACGGCGGGCATGCAAATAGAATGTTAACAAAAGGTGCGGACACGGTTGAAAGAAAACGGTTTAAAACCTCAAGGAAAACAAAACACGGATTCTTTCAAAAATTGTTTTTTTTTACGAGCGAGCTCATCCGTGTGTTGTTGTCTCGGCCCGTGGGCATGCGTGGCTTTGTCTTTATATTATGTTTTTATTCTGAAATCCAAAAACAAATATTAACTCTAACATCACCCTCAAAATACCCACCCCATCTAGTTTCAAGCTTTAACGTCCAAAGCCGGCAAGCCATTCTGTGTAGCACGTATGATTTTGTAGATTGAGTGGTAAGCCGAGATCTCAAAATGATTTCACTCTCTCCTTATCATAGCAGACAAAGAAATTAAATATTGATTCCTGGTGTGGCACCACAGGCTGAAATTATCCATTCTCTCTGCTCTCTCTCACTTGCTTATTCTCTCTGTCCTCCCATAGCACCCCCCCCTTTTTTTTTACACCTCAGTCTTTTATTATTCTCTCTCTAAAGGACTCCACTTTCATTTTAACTGTCTGTGTTTCTCTTTCCGCCCTCCGACACTCTCTTTTAATGCACCGTGTCTGGTTGTAAGTGAGGAGAAGGAGAGAAGAGGTACATAGCCTGACTTTAAATTTTTCTCTCCAGCAGATGGAATGATCTATTTCTATCTACAACCCTATACTTTGTGCTTTAAGTAGAGGTATTTTTCTCTTTTACTCGTTTTCTTTATTGCTGTAATTCAAAGACTGTACAGCCTTTAAAGACTAAATGCCATAAGCTCAGGTCGCCTACATTCTTTCAATACCAGCTATATATTTTCTAAAATCTTCATTTGATGAAAACAAGGGTGCAAGGTTAAGCTGGAATTTCAGCCAAGACAGCAATCTAACATTTCCCCTCCTTGGCATAGTGAACGTAAGATAACAAATCCCAAAGTCAATAGGGATTTGTTCATGTAGTTTGGATCCCTGATGATTTTCCCTGCAAAATACATACTACATGAACTATTTAAAGGTCCCACATCGTGCTCATTTTCAGGTTCATACTTGTATTTTGTGTTTTTACTAGAACATGTTTACATGCTGTAATGTTAAAAAAAAACTTTATTTTCCTCATACTGTCAGCCTGAATATGCCTGTATTTATCCTCAGTCTGAAACGCTCCGTTTTAGTGCATTTCAACGGAACTGCAATGGAATTGCGTTGCTAGACAACAGCTTGGGGTCCATGTTTACTTCCTGTCAGCTGATATCATTCATATTCACTGCAACCGGAAATAAACTGGGACACATTTAGAATGTTTACGTTTAAAACTGTGAAATGGTCTAAATATTGTATATTTGTGACATCACAAAATTACAGAGAGGCACAGTTTCTGAATACGGGCTGTGTGTATTTCTCCATAGATTGAGCGTTTCGATACTTTCACAGTATTCAAATAGCACTTCAACCTGCTTTATAATATAAAAGACAAGAAAATCCTACTTTTTACGATATAGGCCCATTAAAGGAAGCATTGAGCTATCAGTGTGCAATAGTAATAATTGAATACTGTTATTCATTGTTTGATTTCAGATATTTTTTCAATCATTCATTCATTTTCTGCCACTTATCTGGTCTGGGTCCCAGGGTTAGCAGATTAACCGAAGTAGCCCAGACGTCCTTCTCCTAAGCCACGTCATCCATCCCTTCCTCTGGGATCTTGAGACATTTGTAGGCCAGATGGGATATAGAAGATTTTCCCATTTAGATCGTAGATGCGCTCAGCAGGGTGGTGGGAAACATAGCCACATTGTCAAGATAGCTTACATATGGACATTTTCAGTGCACAGAAATTACCGTTAAACTTCAATTAAAAGCCGAGCCCCAATTTAGACATCAAGTTTCTTTACTCAGGATGTGGACCCGGGTGCAGTTACACATTTTGATGAATAAAAGCAGGTCTCAATTATATGCTGAGTAACTTTTCCACAATTCAATCATCCACTTTATTTTACGGAAACCAAGAGCAGTATAATTCATCAAATTTATGGTGCTGTTGATTGCTGCTCGACCTCCCTTTGTGTTTTTTTTACTGCAGTGTAAATGTTGTTTTTTGAAAGGCTAAAAGCCAACAAATAGGATTGAAGCAGAATATTTTGTTTGATAAAAACAATTACAGTGTGTGAGAGAAGGAGGACTATTGCACGCAATGTTTCTGTAAACATTGTACATTAATAATTAATAAGAATTTCAGTAAACAAGAAAGAAGATAAAGAAAAGTGCTGACTCCTTACCTTTGAAGCGTTAAGCCCCGCCCTGGGGGCACGGCGCGGTTGGGGCGCACTAAGGACAGTCCACCCCGGTGACACTTTGTCCACGGCCCCGGGAAGCACCTTCGCCCCGAGCCTTTACAAGCCGTCCTAGAACCGATCGCGGCGCACCGCCTCGTACGCGGGACTCCCCAGCCTGCCGTGTGTCGCTCACAACCTCCAGCTGGCTGTTAACGAGGGTCTTTTAGCACAGAGAAATACTCGTATCGGTACTCGGTATTTGCGAGTACCCAAATTTAAGTACTTGTACTTTTACTCGGTCTGAAAAAAGGGGTATCGGTGCATCCCTAGTACTTGCCATCGGGAGCACTAGAAGACTTCCAGGTGGCCTGGCCAGCTGATTGGCAGAGCAGTGTGGCGAAAGAGAGAACCAAAGAAAGAGAAAAAGGTGGAGCTGAAAGGGAGCACAATAAAAGGAAAAAGAAGCCCTAGGGGAAAGTGCAACTAAATGCTGCGAAATTATAGATATGTTCAAGAAACACGGTTAGTGTTAGAAAATATATATATTTATATATATATATAAATAAACATCAGCACGTAGAAATATCACTACTACCCTGCCCGAGTTGATTCTACGTTTAGAGCTCTGTAGGAATGCAGGGGGTGTATATGCGTGTCAGGTGGATGTACCTCCAGTTACTGCAGGCGATGATCGCTAGATGCAAATAGCTCGTTTTGTTCTCAGAAATGAAAGAGATGTTTTTTTCTTTGGATATTGAACATTTTCCACCCATTACTTTTCAGATCCACGCAGATTATGCCACATAAAGAATTCCTCATGTCGATCTCTCCCGTCAAATGTATGTCATTCTGGTTTCTGATCTACTCTCTGCATATAAGCATATCTTATGATGATGTCACTCAGAAATGTGTCTATGCAATCCCTCCACCGTGTTCTGCATTCGCTCTGCGGTCTCATCCCCATTGGACTTGCCCAAAATACCTCCAAAGGGAGGTGTCCAGGATGCTCCACATTGCTGCTGTGGCCCATTTAATAAAGTCCACATATACAGAGAGAGCCTTGTATATTAATCACTAATTTGGTCTTTGACTGGCCTCATCTAGAGGGCCTCTACTGTATTGTTTTTTCTGAAGCACTGACCCTGAGAGAAACTACTGTAAATTGTTTTAACTTGTTCACTCATGGCATACTTGCTCGCAAATTGGATTGCTCAGTGGTGGTATGCCTTTTCTAATCACAGGCATTCATGCAAATCAAGTTCAAATGAAGTTCATCCAATATATTGGTTCAGCAGCAACGTTCCAGTAGCACGCACAACCTGCGAATACAGAGGTGAGGACATGCAGTTGTAGCTTGGGTTCAGCCAGTAAGTGAGTCTGTACAGTGGGTGGATGCTTGTGGAACAGCTGCACAGTGTACTCAGCACTGTTTGTGTCCCGTGTGAATCCACAATTCTGACTTGTAACCTAATGTCTGTAGTTAGTAAGTAACGTCACTTCACTAGTTACTTACCCCAAACCATGATCGATAAGATATCATAAACATTGTATGAGGATACGTTGATTGTATTGCATACAATTTTACAGTTTTTGCTTTCATTGTGTCTACCGTTTTTTATGTAGGCTTCACTAATGGCACGATGATGTGTTAAGGTCTGGACAGACTTGGCGCATGAGCGGCGCCTAGCGGCTGCCTCGCTGAACTACTGCGAGACTCACGCGTCGGTTATTCATACCAGCTGCGTTTCTGCTGCTGTCGGCCCTTTCTTTCTACATAGAGTTTGCCTTTCATAATGGCCATTTCATTTCATTATAAATGTCATTTACATTTATTTTTGACAGAAAAAGAACCGTGTGATAACTTGTAAATAATAATAATAATCCACAATTAAAACCCTGTACTTTATTTATTCATGGAGCTCTGCAAGTTACCGCATGTTCTACAACACTGTCCTGCACATATTTCAGAATGAAAGCCTTGTGTTAACAAATTAAGGAATTCTGTTTCCGCAGAAAAAATGCTTGAGGGCTTTTATTTTATTATTAGTGTTGATTTAAAAATAAATCTTTACTTTTTTCATGTCTGTGACATATTCTACAGATATAGACATTGAAACCGTAGTAATGCTGCTGGTATGATGTCAATATACTGTTAGACGATCACTTTCACTGTCTGTTGCTGCTGTGAACCGCACGGCCCGCAGTAAAAATAGGCGAGACCTCGAATTTCTAGAAGACACATAGCCGAGCTGCGCTGTTCATGCGGGCTGTGTGGCTGCTCTAACCTGTTAGCATGGATGCCGAAATAAAAAACAACAGGTTCCACAGCCGACACGCGCTCCTCATGCTGGCGGTGAGGACACGCTGTTTGTCTTCCTCTTTGTGCTGAACAGCATAGTGTGAACTGGAGTCATTATGACTTCAGCTTGAGTCAGATTTGACTCTCAAATCTGGTGATTTATGACATAATTAGATTATTATTATGGCCACATGGTCAACATTACATATTGTTATTACATGGCCTTTTTTGACTCGATTCTGATTGGTCAATTACAGCATTTTACGTCTGTTATATCTTTATTGCACGCCACATATAACAGACTGGTGCTATATACGCAGTCCTGATGTCGGATTCTGGAGGACCATTTTTGTGTAAAATTACTGATTTCTTTTGTAAGCAGCCATGTAATAAGTGGGATAATGTACAGCGAGCTGGTCACTGTTGTGAAATAAACCCCTTACTTAGAAATTTCCTTTCAGAGCAAATAATTTCATGCCGGCGGAAGCCGTGGCCGGAAGAATTATGTTTTAGGGTTGTTCCACAAGCTGCTAGCTTGATTTTCTTGCTAGATTTAGGGACTATTGGAGCTAGTGCTGCTAGTTACTTTCATTGGAAATGAGTTGGCAACACTGGGCTGGGTCTTTGGTTGGATCATTTTAAAATCTAGCGTACTCTTGCTGTTTTTTTTAAGATTACCAGCCGTAGCTTGAAGTTTTTGGTAGACCATCAAGGTGGTGCAGCCCAGAAAAGTGAATGTCTCTTATTGGCTGATATACAGACACACATTGTTGAAATGGTAATGTATAACAGTTCATCAGTCACACAAGGTGGCCCAGTAGGGCACACTTCAAACTTTGCCAGTGTTGCCAAATTAATTTATTTGACTCAATAGTCTAGAGCAGGGGTCAGCAACCTTTACTATCAAAAGAGACCTTTTTTGGCTCCAAAAAAATGAAAGAACTCCATCTGGAGCCGCAAAACATATTTGAGCCTCATAATGAAGGTAACACAGCCTATTAAGTCTAATGCAGTGAGGACCCAAGTCCAAAAGAGAGGCAGGACATTGAAGAAACCTCTCAGGAGATTCGGCTGGAAGCTGCTACTGCTGGCTATTCAAATGGAAATGCAGTGTGCTTGTTCTGAAAACGTCTGTCAATATTACTTTTTTGTTGTCAAATCTGTCCACGCACTATTAAATTACTGAAAGACTTTTCTTTTTGTGGATTTGGAATCCATAGCTAGCAAATCATTTTTGTTGTTTAGTTTTTTTCTTCCTCTGTTGAGCCATTGTGGCTATGAATGCTATGAGGCTTTATAGCCCATATTACCCAGTGCATTCCACTTCCCTCTAAATTAACCAGCAATAATTCCCCGTGTGTGGATTTAAACACAACGGGCTTCACATACAGCTCCTTGCTTGAATCTCCACACTAATCGGCTGTCCTCTGTGTGTAAATTCCCTATTAATGAATCTCAATCAATGTATAAATTGTGCACACATGAACAAGCATTTATTCCCACCCTGTTAACTCCCACAATTAGCCATAAGTGGGTAATGAAATGCCCTTCATGAATATTGATACTCGTGTAAATGTTTTTGTCATTTTTGTTGTTGTTGTTGTTGTTGTTGGAGTAAATGGAAAAGTGTGAGATTAAAAAAGAGAAATATCTTGACACCAGTGTACATGCTGGCAGGTTGAGGCAAGGTTAAAGGTTTTATTGACTGACCTTCATTTGGTTAGAGAGGAAACGTGTCACAGCGGCGGTCAATGTTCAGAGAGCAACAGCCTTTAGAAAAACTAAAATAGAAAAAAGGTTGACAACAGTGTGTCAGTGACAGTGGCGGGAATGATTGGACACCAGAGCTCTCTCTCCCTTTGACGGACCTTGATAAAAGGAAACTCTAATTAAATCCAATGTGACAGACGAACATGTTGACTTCGGGCAGGCTCAGCAGATGTGGACAGTCGAGATAAGCCTGTAATTGATTGACGGTTTCGTTCTATTTCCTTCCACTAACCATTCTGGTCTCAACAAATTTCTGGAAAGCAAGCCTTGTTGTTCTTTCAATTAGGAAGAACACCAGAGAGGGGTGGACCCGGGTGACGAGCTACATGTTAGCCACGGAGAACTGTGACAAAAGCTTGAATTGTGCAATTAGCTGCGTGGCAAATGTTAACCGCGGCCTCACCTCATCCCTCCCGCTCACAGCTCTATACTGTATTTAGCACAATTTAGGCTTTGTCCCTGACAGTTCTGATTGGCTTCAGCATCCAAAACAACTTGGAGCATTTTTTAATGGCTGAAATGATGCTTTTAACCAGCCCGTTCTCACTCACTGGCACAACACAAACGTAGCGTAGAGAAACGTAAGCCAAATCACACATACGAGTGTGTCTTTTGTGAGAGTCACTTATGGAATACTATAATTTATGGGTCATTAATTAAAGGCCCTTTGTTAATATTTAAGTAGTCTGACTTACAGGATGTAGACTGTGCATATATTAAGGTCTTTATACGTCGCAGGCGTGACGAATAAACATGAAAATGTGATATACTCAAACATGTATGCAGTGTATGCGTCTTGGACTTTTATTGTGAAAGGTAAGAACGGAAGGAGTGAATGTGTCACCGACATCATGTTGCTGTGCTTTAATCCCTCTCATCTCCTGGGTGGAGATAGGTGAGGGGGGGAACAGTAACTTGAATCAGATTGTAATCTGGCCAATGCTGTGGTCCAAATTGTCAGTCTGAGACAGTGAGGGAGGGGACATTTTGCTGGGTACTTGACACAACCAGTGCTGAGCTGCATCTCAAATTAATCTTGTGGTTCCCAGCTTGCAAATGATGTACACCACTTCTATGTGACATCTACTGTTGACCTGCTATCTCCCCCTAAAGACCCCCTGTACGACCCCTAAAAAGACAAAAAGAAATGGGTAGGCAGAATAAGCTTCCAGCATATTGTAATTCAAGTGTTCTGAGAGATAACTAGACTTCTGCTCCTTCTCATGGCTCTGTTTTCAGGCTTTAGAAAATCTAGCCCGTGACGGGAGACTTTGGCCAATCACAGGTCATTTCAGAGAGAAAAGGTTCCTATTGGCTGTGCTAGGTATATCCTCAACTCATCCAAACGTGGCTGAGTGATGAGTGATTGACAGCAGCTCAGAGACGGCAGGCTCCAGATCAGCTCTTACTGCTTGTTTTTCTCCGGTCTGTGAAATCTTGCAGATGCCGTTAGGAGCACCAAAGGACACCGGAGGACACTGAGGGACAGGATTTTTTTCAGATTACCTGTCTCATACTGTCAGGATATAGTGACCGTTATATAAAAATAACTTTTTTTAATCATATTTGCTCCACTGCTGCTTTAACTAATTATCATTAACATGGCAGCAACTCATTAATCTCGGTCCCTTTTCACTCTAAACTAAACCCTGTGTTTTTCTTTCCCTTCATCTTCCGCTCTCTCCTGTTAGAGACAGTTGCTGAGTTGCATTCGTGGCGGGAACTGCCCCGGACCCAACGTCAGCTCGCTGCAGTTGCCTGGAGATGCGAATTTCTTTGCCAACCAACTGGCTGTGCCCACCATGGAGTTTGCCTTCCAGCAGACCAAAGCAGAAGAGGTACGCAAGCCAAAACACCACTTTGTTTTTACTTCCACTGCTCTCATTTTGCCTATTGATGGTCTTCCCTATTTCTGACGAAGCCTCTCGTTACCTCACTTGAATTTTATGCTAATATGTGATCACTGCAAGACACAGTCACACCCTGTTTCTCAGCTGTGGTCGGCTTTATTTGGATAAACTACTGGGTTTGCCATGGGCCATCACTTGTTTATAGTTAGCCCCTTAATTGGCACTGGCTGTTCTAGACCATTTAAAATGGTGCAGCTGGGCCCACATGCAATTTTAAGGGATACCAAAAATATTAAGCACAACTATGACATACCACAGTCTACATGTCTGAGTGTCCCAAATGTGCGTGTGAATGTTTAGCGCTCCTAAGGGCCACGTGGCAGGTAAGGTAGCCTCTGCCATCATGTGTGTGTGTGTGTGTGTGTGTGTGTGTGTGTGTGTGTGTGTGAGAATGGGTGAATGGGTGAATGCTGACTTGTGTTGTAAATCACTATGAGTGATCACTAATGGTACGTGTCCACCGGGGCGTTTTTTATCACGAGGGGACCTGCCACTTCCCAGCATTGGACGTTTGGTGGGCTGCCACTAGACACAACACACTCGGCACCTGACTGGACAAACGCTTTCCCTCCGTGGGCTGCTGCTCCCAGCTTTCAAATCGGAAACAACACAGCGGCTCGTTTGGAAACTTTCTTCTCTTATTTCACGAAAATAGTTCACCGAAATGTGTTTCTGAAAAGGCAAGAGAAAAGAGGCGAGAAATAAGCCGTGCAGTTGCTGAATCTGTCTTGACAACGTTTATTTTACAAGATTCTCGGGAATTTCGAGAGTCGGCGAGTCTCGTCGATTTGTGTCCCAGGCGTAAGACTAGAGAAGTGCTATTCAAGGCAAAAGTGAGCATGGCTCACATACCCCCGCTCACTGCTTGACCCCTACTATAATAGGGCCGAAGGTTTTGCCCCATTGGAAAAATTTCAACATTTTTTGCCACCCTGGAGTTCTAACCCCCAAAAGGCACAACTAGACCACATTGTCAACCATCATACCAAATTTGAAGTTCCTACTAAACACAAGTGTATTCAGTGTTAACATGCATCTTATCACTGCTATGAATAATTACAATTCCCCCTCTGGGGATAAATGTGGGGTGAAAAATGTACAAACATATTTGCTCCCGAACCACCACTGGAAGTAAAACTCCTTCTTGGTGAAGATATACACACACACACACCTGACAGTTAAAGTGTCATCTTTAAAGAACAAGACACCTACAGCCTGCCCCCGCAGTGATTTGTCCAGTTCTGACACACTGGATAGTAACCATCTGCAGCCTATAAACAGAATAGTATTATTTAGATAGAATAAAAGTATTCCAAGATCATATGGATTATGTCTCTATGCAAGCAACACATACACATCACAGAGCTTACAAATTATGCATGCCTCATTTACTTCCATTAAAAATGCAGTATTGATGTTTGTTGTACTGCCTCGGGGTGGAAACACAGAGATTTAGCCTCGGCTAAGTCGGCCCACTCAAATTTGGAACTTCTGGCTAGGACGGCAACTTTGAGCTTAATTAGTGCAAGAGATCTTCATGATGTTTATCCGCCCTCGAGGCATCCTCGCAACCTGAAAATAATAGGTAGTGGAGGGTGAGATCCACAGCACTGGCTTTAGGAGGAAAAAGAGAAACCTAATTGAATTGAAACAGTAGATAAATATGCTCGACTCTGTTAGGGGGAATCTCCTGTTAGCATTAGCTTAATAGTCTTTATACTGAACGGCAGTGTTAAAAATCAGTGGGTAATTCCCTCTATTATTATCTGTCTTTACTGAGACTCCCTTATACAATTTGTATGTGTCGGCTAAACACAACATAAACACTTCTTCATTGACAAATCTTAATTGAAAGAATAGGTCTTCTACAGTAATTAGTACAAACAAAAAAAATGCAACTTTGTCATTTTCATATAAATATGATGAAATGATAAACTAAGGCCATACATTGAAGCATAAGATCAACCAGAACTATGCTAAAAAACATAGCTTTTTATCTCCCACTCATTCAGCAGTGGCTCATTGGTCATAACTCTTACTATAACAGTTAAGACACTCAAATACTGACATATTGTCAATAAGAAAAAATAAATTACAAAAATAAAATGACAAATGTATGTCATGTTAATGTAATGTTCCATCTTAAGGCTGTTGGTAAATCCTCAACTGCTGCTTA
Source organism: Sebastes umbrosus (assembly GCF_015220745.1). Taxonomy (NCBI): domain Eukaryota; kingdom Metazoa; phylum Chordata; class Actinopteri; order Perciformes; family Sebastidae; genus Sebastes; species Sebastes umbrosus. The sequence goes on from NC_051273.1 coordinate 33,885,352, forward strand.
TGCTAGTTTCTACAGGGCAGGCACAACAGACTCAAATTCACACATGAAGGCTCACGCACTTTGACCATATGCTTTAATTCTGTATTGTTTATGATGGAGTGTGGTCGTATATGCAGCGATAAACACTCTTCTAGCATTACATATTACTTTGGCACAGTGTGAATCTGCAGTGGGAGACTGTCTGAATGCTGTGGGGGGAACGGACTCTCTGTCCAGTCTGCTTTTGTTTCGCTCCGCTGATCGACACATTCGGGTGATGCCGTCGTAATTAACTCTTTCAAGTGTCCACGTATAAACCCGACTTCAGTTGAACAGTGTGGGCGTACAGTTTGACACAAATCGTTGTCAGTTTAGCTTGACTATCACAAGCTACTGGGCCGCTACAGCGCTGCTACCATTCCTGGTGCGCTGCCAAAACTTTCCGAGTAAAAGTCACACTCTAGAGTTTCTGTTCCGCGCGCGCGAGTAGTAGACGTAAACAGCTGTTTGGGTAACGGCGTACCGAAAGGATGTCGCGGACTGAACCGAACATCCTGTATCGGATCAAATACACAAACCGTTCCACCCCTGGTATTTACCAATTGTTTTAAATTGCTTAGCTACTAATAGTGCCACATGTTACATGTATTATATTGTATGCAGCGATGATGCAACCCGCCGTGGGCTTAGTTTTATTTGTTTTATTAGCTCTTTTTGCGAGGGGCACTGTAAAAAAATAAAATTCCATTTTAACCCCTTGTTAACTTGCAGTAACACCAAATACAATGTCACAATATGAACATATGTCCTTCACCTATAACTTTAAATGAGTGAATAAATAAATAAAGACACCATTTGTGTGGAGAAAAAATGACTTAATGTTTGCCAAAACTGCCAAAATATTTGAATAGCCTCATTCTCATCAAATAAATAGATAATAAATCTCTCTTTCAACGGACTCCATGCGCATGTCATCTTGAACGTTTTGGGATTGATTTTAAGATTTGAACTTTGCGGTTGTGTGTTGCTCAACTGTTTAAATGGGCCGTGTAAATGAGCTTTATAAATAAATCTGGATTCAGATTTTGAACGGCATCTCCTGGGCAACTTAGAACATCTGTGGAGCAGTTCTAAATATGGGGGGGGTAATTTCCTAAGTTAAAAAAGTTGATAAAATACTTTTACATCCTCCAGGCCCTAAAAGTAGGACCAAACGTACATCACTCTGATCATTTCTGGCCAGTTTGAACAGATTATCTCCTCTCAGACGCTTGTTAAATATATGCCCGGGTATATATCTTAGATGATGAACTCAACTGGGAGCAGAAAGGTCAAACATCCTGTAGGCATAAAGCAAGAGCGCTGACCTGCATGCATTATCACATTAAGAGAACTTTCCCTCCTCCTTGACAACACTCTCCTCTCCTCCTCTTGAGCTACTTAATGACGTAAAGTTACATTCTCACAGTGGGCCCATGTTCTCACCTGGCGTTAACATGTGATCCCCTCACAAGTGGTCAGCTCTATGTTCGGTGTGACTGCACCCAAGATGCATTGAATTTGAACCATTCAAAGGTGGTCTGGGCCACATTCTTTTAGCAGTGTGTACGTGAATGTGTCCTGGGTTACATTGAAGGACCGCCTACTCAACTGACCTGTGTGTGCTTGTGTAGCCGAGGGTTACATTATGCCTATGCTTTATGAAGGTAATATAATGACGGCAAACACTTAATTGCTCCCACGTTGTCAACAGCAGCGCATTACAGCTCCACTCTTTCCGTTCTGTCATGACCTTTCACAATTAAAACCCGACATACACTGCACCGAAAGGCAACCGAACAAAAATAGCTTAATGCACATGTATAGTTCTATAGCTTAATGGCTTGTCAGTGATGTGTCTGTGTTTTTGTCAAGGTGCTCTACACAGATCTGACACCTACCTGCCCGCCCACTCTCAGCCCTGGCTCTCTGGAGCTCTGTGCGGTGCCGTTGACCTGGCAAAGGGTGGCAGTACGGAAGTCCCCGGGCAAGGTCCGAAATTAAAGGCCGTGTAAAGGAAATTCAGAGTTTTGTCTTTAAACACTTTATAAATGTTGGAAAATAATGACTGAAAACATGTGCAAAGACTGTGAACATTGTAGTACTGGATGGTGGAGTTAGACTGTTAAACTGTTTTTAGGCGGGGCTGAAATCATGGCTCGATGAAACACTGGAGTCATCCTTAACATAACCCCACCCATCTTCACAAACGTGTTTTTTGAAAGGCAAAATACAAACCCAGAACAATATCAAAGGTTATGTCAGTTAGCTCAGTCGGTAGAGCATGAGTTTCATATTGACATGATCGTGAGTGCAAGACCCACTATTGGCATTTTCATCACTGCTGCAAACAGAAATAGGTTACATGTTTATTTGCATATAGAGCGGGGAAGTGAGATCCGTTCTCAAGTGGTCACTTAAGACGCATATGGAGATGCATTCTAACGCCTGGCGTGAACTGACGTAGTTAGAGCTGTTCACTTGTGATCAGATCACCCAAGACCTACAGTATGTTAATGCATGTAGAGACAGTTGTGTATCAGAAGTGTCTGGCAATGTATTATTCACTGACTAAAATAGTCATATGTTTTTTTATAATTTCCCAGCCTTTGTGGGTGAATTATGTTACTGCAGTGGTTTCCTGTTTGTAGCGAGTGCACTGTGTGGGCTGACAAGTGAGTTTTGAAAGTCAGATGTCTTTGCCCATAGCAGCATAATCATTAATACAACTTATTTTGTCAGTTTTGTGTTGTTTAGGTCGAAACAAATGCCTCAAATTGATCTCGAAAAATGCCAACATCATTGTCAGTTTGTGAAATGTTCAGCCTCTAATTCCACTCAGTTATTTTTAACAGTTGTATCTGTCATAGTTTTTATCAGTCATATATTGTATTCGTCATATCTCTCTATTTTTTCTCCCACACGCTGAACACAGATTGTGGCCTGCTCTTTGGTTTTCCCAGCATGACACATTATCAGTGCTGTCACAGCGAATGGCCCTTATTTTAAGGAGGAGGCAGTAGAGCTGTGATACTGATTTCCACATTCTCTCCAAACCTGTGCAGACTATAGCATTTGTGCAGTGGTGGACAGTGACTGTAGAAACTGTATTTAAGTAACATTTTGTGGTACTTTACTTGAGTATATCCATTTCATGTTGCTTTATTCCTATTCGTCCTATGCCTTCCTATTCTTTATTACCATTTTACATGAAAACACATTTTAGCTTATAAAGTACAACACATTGTTAAAGGGGACATATCGTGCTCATTTTCAGGTTCATCTTTGTATTTTGGGTTTCTACTAGAACATGTTTACATGCTTTAATGTTCAAAAAACACATTATTTTCCTCATACTGTCTGTCTGAATATACCTGTATTCACGCTCTATCAGAAACGCTCCGTTTTAGCGCATTTCAACGGAATGGCAATGGAATTGCGTTGCTAGGCAACAGTTTGGGTCCATGTTTACTTCCTGTCAGCTGATGTCATTCACATACACTGCAACAGGAAATAAACTGGGACACATTTACAATGTTTACGTTTAAAATTGTGAAATGGTCTAAATATTGTATATTTGTGACATCACAGATGGACAGAAATCCTAACGGCTTGTTTCAAAACGCACATTTTCTGACTACGGGCTGTGTGTATTTCTCCATGGATAGAGTGTTTTGATACTTTTACAGTATTTCCTTATCACTTAAACCTGCTTTATAATATAAAAGACATGAAAATCTCACTTTTTACAATATGGGAGCTTTAAGATCAAACCAGTGGTTCCCAACCATTTGGCTTGTGACCCCTTACAAAATACAGTGTCTTCAGTTTCAGATGTCTATGAGTTGTTAGCAGTTCGATCAACGAGACATTTCCCCTCTAAACTTCTTAGTTGGTTTCATTTCAATAAATGTTTGAGGCATGAAGATGTAAAATGATTAAATCCATTATTTCACAAACAAGAAAACAGATTTGTGTAGCTGAAAGTTTTCTTCTTTCCTACCTTACGACCATTTATCTTGTGACCGTAAGTTAGTTGAATCCAGTGGTTCCCAACCTAGAGGTCTTGTAAGTGTTTATTACCTCCGCCAAGGCCGAAGGCCTAGGAAGGAGGTTATGTTTTCAACGGCGTTGGTTTGTCCGTTTGCAGGATTACTCCAAAAATCTGCGATGGATTTGAATGAAATTTTTTGGAGGGTTGGGGTGTGGCACGATGAACAATCCATTAGATTTTGGTGCCGATCCAGATCATGATCCGGCTTTGGGAATTTTTTTGAATAACTCCGCTCAATAACACCACAGGCTTTAAGACATGCGCAGTGTAACTGATAACGCGTCACCCTGTCTCTTTCTTTCTGCCTGCAGAGAGAGGGACAGAGAGAGAGCGGGGGGGGGCACCTGTAGATTCGGCGTTTTTCACATTAAACTCTGTGAAATTACATTTGAGTTTGGCCAAAGCACACTTGGTGATTGTTGAAAGAGTAAAGTCGACGGTTTAGGTGAGTTTTACTGTTTCTGTCCAGTTTGAATGAAGTGTTTTATGACGCTCCGCTACGTACAGCTGATCTCAACATAAACAAAAATACACTTGGATGATGGCGCAAGCTGAATAGGGGGGGGGGGGGGGGCAATCATACTCGGGCAGCTTGGTGGAGGTGGTCTGCGCTCTCTGAGTGCCATTCTAGTATAGTAGTTAAAACTAGCTCCACCTCCAGCTTCAACAGTACTTTCCTGCAATACTTTTACTTTTGATGCATTATTTTGCTGATTATACATCTGTACTTTAATTTAAGTAGGATTCTTCCACCACTGCATTTTGGGTATCATGGAAGTAGATGTTCGTGGAGCATGGTGAGGGAAAGTGGCTACGTCAAAAAGGCCAATCATTCAAAGACAAAAGTAAAGCGTAATGCTTGCACCAAAGCGAAGCATTGGACCATGGGTTGGAGGAAGGAAGCAGTAGTTCCCTCCACTGCCCTGTAGGTCAGCACCAGAGTTTTGAGCTGGATGGGAGCTGCACCAGGGAGCGGATGTAGTGAGCGAAGAAGAGGAGTGGCGTGGGAAAACTTAGTGAAGTGGAATACCAGGCAGACAGAAGCTATCCAGACTAGCTGCAGAGGTCTGGTGGCAGGGGGCTCCGGCAAGGAGAAGGTCGCAGCCGTCCATTTGGGAGTTACGTCTCTATGCCGGTGAGGAAAGGACAAATCCTGTCCTTGTCCTGGGTCACACACAGGTTCCAGTAGGAGTTGGCATCGCCTCAACATTATTAATAGTGATGGACAGGTCTCGGTGTGGACATCCTTTCGCCCCAAAGGAATGCAGCTCAGACAGCCACTCCGAGATATCTGCCAGGCAAGCAGTGATGTGTACCTTCACCTGAATGTGAAATGAGGGTATAACAAGAATAGTTGTTGCCGTCTTCAGCAAAGCAGTGGTAGGAGAAGCCGTGCAAGTGTAATTTAATTTATGATAGTTTCTCTGTATACTCTCATGGGGGGGATGAGAGGAAGAAATGCTTCTTCAAGAAATCATATTATTGTCATAAAGCTGAAGTAGGCGAGATTGGAGCAAATATGATTAAAAAAAAGTTATTTTTAAAAAACGGTCGCAATATCGTGACAGTAGTACATGAAACAGGTAATCTGAAAAAAATCATGTTCCTCTGTGTCCTCCAATGCTCCTAACAGCATCTGCAAGATTTCACAAACCGGAGGAAAACAAGCAGTAAGAGCTGATCTGAGGTCTGCTGTCCAGCTGCCGTCTATGAGAGCCAGCTGTCAATCACTCGGGAACTCCGGTCAAACTAGGCAGCGCTGATCAAATATGAATCAATATTATGTTACGTTAATGCCTATTTCTCTCCTCAAATGTTTTCAGAATCATATTGTAGTGATGATCCAAGTTCCAGTCACATGAAAGGAGCACAGCCAATAGGAACGCTCTCTCAATGAAATGACCTGTGATTGGTCAAAGTCTCCCGTCACAGGCTAGATTTTCCTAAAGTCTGAAAACAGAGCCATGAGGAGGAACAGAAGTCTAGTTATCTCTCAGAACACTTGAATTACAATATGCTGAAAGGTTATTATGGAATTTTTGCCCAATGATGCCAAAAATATACTGCCTACTGACACTTTAAGGACACGTCGTGAAACACAGACTTTTCTCAGGACCTTTATCAAGGACAAATTTAAGAACAAACTTAGGAAGATATTGTTCTCAGCTGTATTGAGACTGATTGGAGAAGACACCGGAGAGCGTACTGAACTCATTTAGGTAATCTATTGAAGCAGCCACATATGGACCATACCACGCAAAGGCAACTTCTGCATCTGTGATCCAGCATTGTTCAATATTCCAAACAGACCACTCTATGTGATCTACTGTGTGTGTAATCTTATTCATTCATCCTCATATGTCCAATAAACAGAGTTGTGATGCTGGTAATGTGTTGGGGAAATCACCAGATGTTGTGTAGCAGGAGTGTGGTTCGTTAAACATTTGTTTCCTCGTTTAGCATCTGTTTCTCCTCTCGCTACATGAAAGTTCTCCTCTGTGCAGTCATAATGATCCCCAACACTGTCCTGTGATTATTCACCCCCTGCAATAATTTTGCAAAGTTTGTTTTAGAAAAGTTTGCGCAGTTATTTTAAGATGGCTCAGGCATCACAACAGTGTTAATTTGCATTGGAGAGTGGAAGTGGATCAAAGTTTGTTGTTTGGGAGATGAGGATGATCTGCTAATTTATTTAAACCTGTTTTCTGAAAGAAAGAAAACAATTGAAAGAAGCACAATATGAAAGAATGGCATGACCATAATTAAAGTTGGCCAGGTGAGCAATATAACCATCATATCATTATAATAGGCAGTATATTTCTGGCATCATTGCCAAAAATAGCATGATAACCTTTCAGCAAATTGTAATTCAAGTGTTCTGAGAGAAAACTAGATTTCTGCTGCTCCTCATGGCTCTGTTTTCAGGCTTTAGAAAATCTAGCCCGTGACGGGAGACTTTGACCAATCACAGGTAATTTCATTTAGAAAGCGTTCCTATTGGCTGTGCTCCGGTCATGTGACCGGAACTTGGCGTTCCTTCACCAGGTTTCTCAATGGTGGCGGCGTCACAAACGTTCTCATTTTACAGCTAAACCGTGCACTACAAGATGATTCTGAAAACATTTGAGGAGAGAAATAGACATTAACGTAACAGAATATTGATTCATATTTGATCAGCGCTGCCTAGTTTGACCGTTTGACCGGAGTTCCCGAGTGATTGACAGCTGGCTCTCATAGACGGCAGATGGACAGCAGACCTCAGATCAGCTCTTTCTGCTTGTTTTCTTCCGGTCTGTGAAATCTTGCAGATGCCGTTAGGAGCAACGGAGGACACCGGAGGCACATGATTGTTTTCAGGTTACCTGTTTCATGTACTACTGTCACGATACAGCGACCGTTTTTATAGAAATAACTTTTTTTTTCAATCTCGCCTACTTCAGCTTTAACTTCAACAGTGTCGGCATACAGTTTGACAGAAACTGTTGTCCATTTAGCTTGATTAACCCGGCTAACCGGGCTAAACCAACTATGCTACAAGGGCGATTTCATAATTGGTATGCTTGATCCTTACCATGACGTGTACGATTGTCCCCCCTCCCCACTTCCCCGCCGTTCAGCTTTCACAATAGTAAAGTTGTTCCGTACCCAAGTACACTTGCGTCATCATCCACGTGTATTTGTTTATGTTGAGATCAGCTGTTCTAGTGGTGGACCATTGTAAAACGCTTCATTCAAACTTGACAGAAACAAAATAAAACTCACCAAAACAGTCGTCATTAATCCTCGGATCAGCTCTTACTACTTGTTTTCCTCTGGTCTGTGATATCTTGCAGATGCCGTTAGGAGCACTGTAGGACACCGGAGGACACAGAGGCACATGATTTTTTTTCAGGTTACCTGTTTCGTGTACTGCTGTCACGACATAGCGATCGTTTTATAAAAAAAACTTTTTTTAATCATATTTGCTCCAATCTCGCCTACTACAGCTTTAATTGTGATGTAACACAATACACTTGAAAAACTCCCATCAATGCATCTTTCTGCACCACTGTGCACAGAAATCTGGAAATAAAATTCCATCCTGTCGGTGCCACGCGTGGGAGTTGTCTCTGACATATGTCATCGAAGCGGTTATATTGGCTTTGGGGAGCTGGAAAAGAACTCAGACAGGCCGGTGAGGTGTGAGAAGAATATTTGACATCCTGTCATCTTTGCTGCTCCTTGGTTCAGGGCCACATGCACACGCAGGTTCAGGTGGGGGGAGCAAAGGAGTCATAGAGCCAGAGAGATCTTTATCTTGACTTTTGGCATGTACTCTGTTAAGAACGTAGGCCATTACTGCAACTCCCTCCGGAAAATTATAGTCCTCCCAAAAATGTAAGGTTCAGGGGTCGATTTACAACCGTTGCGTACGCACAAAATAAATATGCAAACGTAACGCCCCTTCCCACACAAAAATTGTCGCAAAAAGATTTATTTTCTTCCTCTCAGTTGCTGGGATTCACCGTAAAGATCCGTTGATCAGCAGGCTTGTTTATATGCAGAGACATTCGTGAGTTGCTTTGAATCGACCATTTATGGTTGAATGTGGGCGTGTAGAGGGCGGGATGTGAGGTTGGCCCACGTGCGGACAATTCCGAGTTGATTTGGGAATTATAAAAGGAAATTGCATGCTGGCAGGCGTACGCACGGTTTTATAAATCAGAATATTTTTTTGCCGTACGTATATTTCCTCTTTGGTACATACGCAAACATTTAGTGTGGATCCTGTGCACTGTTTTATTACCAGGGCTGTAACATTTTCTGCCTCCTGCCCTCTGTAACATATTTAAACTTCTCTTACAGCCCGGACACACCAGGGACATCAGGAGTGCGTGGCGGCTGCGTTATCTGTTGTTTTTAATTTCAGCGTCCGTGTTAACAGGTGCGTGTTAACAGGTGCGTGTTAACAGGTGCGTGTCACGCGCGTCTCAGCTGCGTCTCTTCTAGAGGATAGAGGTCTTGCCTATTTTTGACGCGTGCCGCACGCGTCTCACAGCAGCAACAGACAGTGAAGGAGATCTATTGACTGTTTATTGACATCATACCAGCAAGATTACTACAGTTTTGATGTCTATCTGTAGAATATGTTACGGAGATTAAAAAAAAAGTAAAGACTTATTTCACAAATCAACACTTCTTGCTTTCATTTAGAAATAAAAGCCCTCAAGCGTTTTTTCTGTGGACATAATTCCTTCATTTGTTAACACGAGGCTTTTATTCTGAAATATATACCGGACAGTGTTCTACAACATGGAGTGACTTGGAGAGCTCCATGAATGAATATAGTACGGAGTTTTAATTGTGGATTATTACTATTATTTACAAATTCCCACACGTTTCTTAACCTTTGTCAGTCTAAAATAAATATAAATTATATTTATAACTAAATGAAATGGCCATTAAAAAGCAAACTGTATGTAGAAAGAAAGGGCTGACAGCAGCAGCTGACACGCAGCTGAAATGCAGCTGGTGTGAACGCCCGAAGCGTGAATCACGCAGCCAGCACGCCACGCAGCCGCCACGCGCTCCTGACGTTCCTGGTGTGTCCCAGGCTCTCATGTCTGAAACATAGCAGAGCAGATGAAACAGCTCTGAAAAAATGACTGGTATCAGTTGATCTGTCTGCCGCAACAACAACAACAACAACAACAAATTGTGCTTTGCTGGTTTAGTTTCTTCTTTAACTACGTAGGCAACAGCTGTAATTATCTCAGTGTGGATTTTAACCCGTCTGCCAGTGTTTGACAGGCTGTAATACCAAATCTTTGTGTTGTGTTCAAACAAAAGGAAGCTCCAAATAATTGCTTCCATTATTTGACTCCTTCCCCTCATTGAGCTCTCTGTGACAGAAGACAACACAGTTAATCAGCCTCTTCAGTGTGTTCTCGGTTTGTCCCACTTGTGCATTTTCTCTCCCTTCTGTCGGTTCAGTCAGAAGTCCACCCTGCAGTTCTAAATTGCTGCTGCCCTCAGATGTTCACGCTGTAACCTCATGTATTGTAGCTGCCTTGCTGTGACAAGTTGTGGTTTGTGATACCTGTTGAGACCCCATGACACATTCTCTGTCGCGAAAGGCAAAGGTTCTAGTAGCCTTAGTTTTTATTGTTCACAACAGTTTCAAGTCATTTTAACAGAATACAGAAGCTAAACGAGTTGTCTTACGCCCGGGACACACAGGGAACGCCAGGAACGTGTGCCGGCTGCGTGGCGTGGTGGCTGCGTGATTCACGCGTCGGGTGTTCACACAAGCTGCGTTTCAGCTGCGTTTCAGCTGCGTGTCTGCTGCGTTTCTGCTGCTGTCAGCCCTTTCTTTCTAAATAGAGTTTGCCTTTTAATGGCTATTTCATTTCATTATAAATATCATTTATATTTATTTTAGACAGAGAAAGGTTAAGAAACGTGTGGTAATTTGTAAATAATAGTAATAATTGACAATTAAAACAATGTCACATGCATAAGAAAACAACAAAGAACATTTAACTTTAAAGACATTTTGAAACTATAACAAGTCTAAGTGGAAAAAAATACATTTGTATTAATGTACCACCCGGTTACATATACAACGAATTTCTACAAAATACATGTATTTGGTAAATAGTGAATGGACTTGCATTTATATTGCGCCTTTCTAGTCTTCCGACCACTCAAAGCGTTTTACACTACAGGTCAGCATTCACCCATTCACACACACACACACACATTCAAACACTAATGGCAGAGGCTGCCATGCAAGGAGCCAACCTGCCCATCAGGATCTAATCTAAATACTCATTCACACACCAATGGCTCAGCCGTCAGGAGCAATTTGGGGTTCAGTATCTTGCCAAAGGACACTTGCAGAAGGGATTATGTTTTCATAATAAGGAAATGTTCAACATATCTGTTTAAGGATATGTTGACTCTAAATATATCATTAAAATGTTCACTGGGTGTTCGGATCAATATTCATGCTGTGATCAGTGGTCTCTATAAAGGCCGATCAGATTTGAAAAGGGACAATGTCCATGAATCACATTTAAACAAATGTAAATGTACCTGAGTTAACTGAGAGTCGAGTTTTCATGATCAGAATCAGAATCAGAATCAGAAAGGTGTTTATTGCCAGGTGTAAGAGGTATACACTAGGAATTTTCTTTGGCATTGTTGGTGCAAGACAAACTGTATAATAACAAAAGAATAGATAAAAACGTTAGAATAAAATAATAAAAATGTACAATTTACAAATTACAAATAAGCTATAAACATGATATAAAGATAGTGCAAATATTGAGAGAGGGGGGAGAGTCAGTGTCGGCGGGGTGGGGGGGGGGGGCAGTAGTGTGTATGTGAGGGAGAGACAGTCACAGGGGGGCGGATGGGCTGTTGGAGAGCCCCACTGCCATGGGGAAGAAACTGTTTTTGTGGCGTGAGGTTTTGGTCCTGATGGACCTTAACCTCCTGCCAGATGGCAGAGTCTGAAATAGATGATGTCCAGGATGGGAGGGGTCGGCCACAATCTTCACAATCTTCACAATCTTCACAATCTTCCCTATCCATCCTATAATCATAAAAAATGGCATACATTAGTTAAGAACAAATATTAAAAAAAACATATACAATACAGTTACGTAAAATGAGTGGACAAAATCCAAGAACCAATACAGTCATGTTAAAGGGGGATTAAAATAGCATCAGTGCCAACGTTGTTCTCAACAAGCCATTTCTTGACATTACATTTCAATGAATAATGAATAATACGACGGGGACTCTTAATTGATTGCAGTACTGAAGTCCATTGATGTGATGCTCTGAAGGAATAGATGGCCTGGCTAAATGCAGAGTGGGAGTTGTGCAGTCCCCCCCCACACCCACTAGCTGCCCATATTCTGTAGTAGCTCTGTTTGCGGTAGATTTGAAGTTGATGAGACCAGACAGATAAGGAGGAGCTAACCGTGAATAATGACCGGGCGGCTGTGGCTCAGGGGTAGAACGGGTCGCCCACCAATCGGAAGGTCAGCGGTTCGATCCTCCTCCAGTCCGCATGTGGAAGTGTCCTTTGGCAAGACACTTAACCCCAAATTGCTCCTGAAGGCTGAACCATCGGTGTGTGAATGAGTGTTTAGATTTGATCCTGATGGGCAGCTTGGCACCTTGAATGTCAGCCTCTGCCATCAGTGTATGAATGTGTGTGTGAATGAGTGAATGCTGACATGTAGTGTAAAGTGCTTTGAGTGATCGGAAGACTAGAAAAGCGCTATATAAATGAAAGTACATTACTATTACCATCACCTGCAGGGTTAGTTGGCTGACCACTGTAGATGTTGAGCTAACTGCTAACACTATTTTCACAACCAGTGCCAACATTCAGCGCCAATGCAGGAAATAGCGATGCAGAAAGTTGGGGTGTGGAGGCTGGGGTGAGAATTACTGTGATCAGCTTGTTTACTGGTGCTAACTGAGAGTTAGCAAGCTGGCGTATTGCTCTGACTCTACCTATCTGGCGTGGAGAGGAGGTTGTGTTGCTCTGGCTCTACCTATCTGGCGTGGAGAGGAGGTAGTGTTGCTCTGGCTCTACCTATCTGACGTGGAGAGGAGGTCGTGTTGCTCGAGCTCTATCTATCTGGCGTGGAGAGGAGGTTGCGTTGCTCGGACTCTACCTGTTTGGCGTGGAGAGGAGGTTGTGTTGCTCTGGCTCTACCTATCTGGCGTGGAGAGGAGGTAGTGTTGCTCTGGCTCTACCTATCTGACGTGGAGAGGAGGTCGTGTTGCTCGAGCTCTATCTATCTGGCGTGGAGAGGAGGTTGCGTTGCTCGGACTCTACCTGTTTGGCGTGGAGAGGAGGTTGTGTTGCTCTGACTCTACCTATTTGGCGTTGAGAGGAGGTTTTGTTGCTCTGACTCTACCTGTTTGGCGTAGAGAGGAGGTTTTGTTGCTCTGGCTCTACCTGTTTTGCGTAGAGAGGAGGTTGTGTTGCTCTGGCTCTACCTGTTTGGCGTGGAGAAAAGGTTTTGTTGCTCTGGCTCTATCTGTTTGGCAACGCCTGGAAGCTGCTTGACATCCTCCTGGATCCACCTTCTCACATATGTTCACATTATATGTATTATTGTTTGTCATATAGATTGTCTATGTTGTATTTTCATTATGTTGTTACTCTGTACACACGACATCTATTGCACGTCTGTCCATCCTGGAAGGGGGATCCCTCCTCTGTTGCTCTTCCTGAGGTTTCTTCCATTTTTTTCTCCCTGTTAAAAGGGTTTGTTTGGTTCAGTTTTTCCTTATCTGATGAGAGGGTCGTACTGTAAATGACAGAGGGTGTCGTATCCTGTACAGATTGTAAAGCCCCATGAGGCAAATTTGTGATTTTGGCCTATACAAGTAAAATTGACTTGACTTGACTAGCTCTGAGAGCTTTTGTGACCGACTACCACTAGCATGGTCCCAGCAGTCTCAAGTTCATAGAGACACATATTTCGCAGCGGTGCGTGGATGTATTTTGCTGTGCTGCTATTCGGTGTGACCTGTGTGAAGTATTGCTTACAGAGATGTTTTCCAGCCCCTCAGCGTAATCAAGCAATTCCCCAGCTTTCTGCTGAACAAGTGGCAGTGGAGTGGAAAGTATGATATTACACATGCATCCGTAAACATGTCATTTAACGCATATTTGAAAAGCTGCTTTGAATTTGGCAGTGATTTTCTCACACCGTGTTATCCAGGAGCACATCGGGTCTAAATTTATTATTGGCTCTTGCAGCAGAAATACCATTTTATTACACCAATTTACTGTGGCATTTTGTCCATTTTAAATGTTCCTCAGCTTGCATGTTGGGGCTGTAAAACACAGTATATGGCATCTTGTTAAGTGGCAGTAGAGATCTGGATACCTGAAGCTGATGAGGAGTGATAGAAGGATATTACATCTGCATCCAGCTCTCCCCTGCACAGCTGTCGGGCCAGAAAAACCCCTTTGGTGTTTCAAATGGTGATGATACCAGGGAGCAGTCGCACAGGCTGAAGCACACTAACACACACACCCATATGCATGTGTGTGTGTGTGCACATAGCCACATCTTCATCTGACTCATCTTACTTGAGGTAATTCCACCGACAACTTTGAAGATGGGGGATGAGTGAGGGTGAGAGAGCATATGAATGAAGTCTGTGGAGTGTTTGGAGGGAAACGGGGTGAGAATGAGGAGGAGGAAAAGGAGAGTAAATTAAGAGTAAGGTGATGGGTTGTTAACAATAATAAATCTGCCAAGAGGACTCTCAGTCACTAAAGTCCTCCACACTGCACTTTTTTTTATTTGGATTTTGAAGGGAATTTGCTGGATTGTCATCAGGGTTGTTCTTTCAGACATTAGAAAGCTCCTCCAAAGACACACAAGACATTATACAACAGGTTTCACAGGCGGAGTATTACTCTACCCATGACAAGTAAACTGATCTCTGTGTTAAAACTGGTGGAAGACCCCTTCATGCAGACCATCCATCTATCCATTTCATGCCCTCACCACGGTCATGGGAGGCTGGAGTCTATCCCAGCACACATTAGATGGGAGACAGTTACCATTTTTCAAAGGGTTAACATATACACCGATCAGCCGTAACATTAGGTCAGCACGGGGTCACCCTGACCGATCTGCGGCTACACAGCCCCATACGCAACAAACTGCGATGGTCTGTGTGTTCTGACACTTTTCTGTCGGATCCACCATGAACTTTTTCAGCAATTTGAGCTCCAGTAGCTCTTCTATTGGATCGGACAACACGGGCCAGCTTTTGCTCCCCACGTGCATTAATGAGTCTCGTGTCTGACCCTGTCAGTCGGTTCACCGGTTTTCCTTCCTTGGACCACTTTTAGTAGGTCCTGACCACTGTAGACCGGGAACATCCCACAAGAGCTGCAGTTCTGGAGATGCTCTGACCCAGTCGTCTAGCCAGCACTATTTGGCCCTTGTTGTCAAAGTCGCTCACATCCTTACACTGGCCCATTTTTCTACTTCCAACACAAAGTTCAAAGTTCAAAATGTTCACTTGCTGTCTAATATATCCCCCCCCACTGCCAGGTGCCAAGGTAACGAGATATTCCATGTTATTCACTTCACCTGTCAGTGGTCTTAATTAGGGATGAACCGATACCACTTTTTTTCCGACTGAGTACAAGTACAAGTACTTACATTTGGGTACTCGCCGATACCAAGTACCGATACGAGTACTTCTCTGTGCCAAAAATCCCTTGTTAACAGCCAGCTGGAGGGTGTGAGCGACACACGACAGGCTGGGGAGTCCCGCATACGAGGCGGTGCACCGCGAACGGCTTTAGGTCGGCTTGGAAAGGCTCGGGGCAAAGGTGGCTCGCGGCCGCAGCTTTACAGCGCTTCCCGCCCGGACCTCACCGCAACGCGGACAAAGGCCTCGCTGCGCCCTCTCTCCCCGCCTGTGCGCCCCAACCGCATCGTGGCGCAATGAAAGTAAGGGCCGGCGCTAGCCGGCTGAGGTGAGAATCACCGTAAAGTGGTAACGGTGCAGTTGTATTGGAGCTGTTTTGCGAGTACAAGTACATGAGCACAGTATCAAACCCGATACCCGATACTGGTATCGGTATGGCTACAGTGCATTTGACACAGTTTTGATGCAACTTGGGGATGCTTGTTGCTGATTGGTCAAAAGGGTGCCTGTATAATCAATGAGCAACAACATATTGCCTGTTGCATCATTTTTCTTGAAATGATCAGCATCCACCATTCTGACCACTAAAATAAAAAGTAAAATACTACTACTACTACTACTTGTACTACTGTAAACTGCACTGAAATTACCCCAAAACACCAACCCCTTATCAAGCATCTCTCCACCCCGGTGGTTTGAGGTGGAGTGGCTTGTTTGATGGTTTCCACACACACACACGTCAAATTATTCCTCCTTGAAACATCACCGTTGGAGACGTGGCTGTCACTTCTCCCTCCTGCCAGCCCGCTGCGCGTCAAACAAAGTTTTACCCTGAATCAGCTTCGTCTGTGAGCGTGTGTGACTGACTGCGGTTAAAAAGAAAAACAGTTGCCAGATGTTTCATCATATCTATTATACTTTAAGAACAGCCTGTTTTAAGCTTAAGCTCACAATGTACAGTTGCTTATCAGCTCAGCTGACAGCCGGATTTGTCTTATCTGAAATCCAATATAGCTTTGATTCACAAAACGGTTATCATGAAAAAGGGGAGAGCTCAGAAAGGTTGAAGATTAGGTAAATCTTTTTGTCTCCTGATCCACTTATTCGTGCATCTCCACTCCCCATTCACCAACGTTACAGTGATTCTAAACTGTGCACTCATTTTAGTGTTGCAATTAATATTTTTTTAAAGGCTCATTCCGGTTTACAACCAGATAGATCTATATTCATAGCTGTAGTGCCACAGTTTCCATCAATTAAAATAACATCTTATTCACTACTGCAGAGACCCAGACGCCGTCCTATCCGATAAATTATTACATTTTGATGGAGCGTTTCTATTTTAACCGCCGCAGTTTTTTGATAAGCATTTTGAGTCGAGTCCAAGTGAGATACACACACCGGACACGCCGTGTTTGTCGACCAGTCTGCCAGCTCTGCCTAATTTGCACGTAGAGATCTGATCTCAATAGAAGCAGAATTGAGACGACAAAATCTCACACTCGTTCCAGGTGTAAATGCAAAAGCCTCATGATATGATCAGATATCATTATCCAAATACAGATCACATGTTTAGACAGGGTACAAATGGGGTCCCATTTCCTAATACTCTTCGATCCAAAAAAACAAGAAAAAGAAATCCCATCCATGTGCCTTTCTGTATTTTTTGTGAGGTCTTCTCAATCCTTCCTTCCTCTTACATAGCTCATTCTCAACTCGGTGTCTTGTTCTCACTCCTATTCTCTCTTCATCTAAGTAGCATTAATTCTCTCTCAACCAGGAGCATAAACATTCTGGTAAACTATGACCTTAAACTGTCGCAGCCTCCCATTTAAACAAAAGTCTAGTCAATTTTCAAAGGTCCGTCCACTTATAAATTTAATTCTCTTAAAGGTCCCATATCGTGCTCATTTTCAAGTTCATATTTGTATTTTATGTTTCTACTAGAACATGTTTACATTCTTAAATGTTAAAAAAAAAACTTTATTTGTCTCATACTGTCTGCCTGAATATACCTGTATTTACCATCTGTTCGAAATGCTCCGTTTTAATACATTTCAATGTAATTGCAACATAATTGTGTTGTTAGACAACCATTTGGGTTCATGTTTACTTCCTGTCAGCTGATGTCATTTACATACACCGCAACAGGAAATAAACTGGGACACATTTAGAATGTTTACATTTAAAACTGTGTAATGGTCTAAACATTGTATATTTGTGACATCACAAATGGACAGAAATCCTAACGGCTTGTTTCAAAGGCAGCGTTTCTGAATACAGGCTGTGTGTATTTCTTCATGGATTGAGCCTTTTGATACTTTAACAGAATTTATAAAGCACTTAAACATGCTTTATAATATAAAAGACATGAAAATCTCACTTCTTACAATATGGGACCTTTAAAATATAGGCCATGGTTCTCAGCAGGAAACCGATGGATTGCCTATTCACCGGGTGGGGAATGAGTCCTTACCCAAAGTGAAGGAGTTCAAGTACTTCGGGGTCTTGTTCGCGAGTGAGGGGACAATGGAACGTGAGATTGTCCGGAGAATCGGAGCAGCGGGGGGGGCGGTATTGAATTTGCATTACCGTACCGAAAAGAGTGCTGAGCCGGAAGGCAAGCTCTCGATCTACCGGTTAAATCTTCATTCCTACTCTCACCTATGGTCATGAGGGCTGGGTCATTGACCGAAAGAACTAGATCGCGGGTACAAGCGGCCGAAATGGGTTTCCTCAGGAGGGTGGCTGGCGTCTCCCTTAGAGATAGGGTGAGAAGCTCAGTCATCCGTGAGGGACTCCGAGTAGAGCCGCTACTCCTTTGTGTTGAAAGGAGCCAGCTGAGGTGGTCCGGTTATCCAGTAAGGCTCGACCAGCCAGCTGGGAGGAGGCCACGGGGAAGACCCAGGACTAGGGGTAGAGATTATATCTCCACACTGGCCTGGGAACGCCTCGGGATCCCCCAGTCAGAGCTGGTTAATGTGGCCCGGGAAAGGGAAGTTTGGGGTCCCCTGCTGGAGCTATTGCCCCCGCGACCCGACCCCGGATAAGCGATTGATAAGATGAGTGATGAGATGAGATAAAACACTGTTTCCTCCTATGATGTTCAATGCTATGATATATATATATATACGTATATATATATAACAAAGATTAATGCCATCCCAATAAGGCAAGTAAATCCTATTTTGAAAATAAAAAGTAGATAAACTGATTTAAGGGTTTACCCTCCACTGCACCCCGTAGTTATTAATCTTCATCACTTCTCTCTCTCACCGGTGTCCTCCTCTGTATCTTCTCCCCTTTGTGTCATCCACATCACTTTAATAGGAAATGATAGCTTCTCTCCATCGCTCGCTCTTTCTCCTGCCTCAGCAGCACCCACACACACACTCACACACACACACACACACACCCTCAACAGATGTTCAGTCCAATCAACTGGATTAGAGGGTTTAGTATCGGTATCAGTTACCTCCTCAGGAACAGACGGTGCCAAAATTGTCCCAAGCCAAACTCCCAGAACCCTCTGGAATCTGTGGAGGAGAGGATGGAAACGAAAGAGGGCAATTTTTTGATGTGCTCTTTAGAGACATTCCTCATTTCAGCTTTCATTTTGCTGAAACATTTCGCGAGTAAAAATTGTGTACTTCACCCAGATAGAACCTTAATACCGCAAAGACCACTGTTCCCAGTGATGAAGTACAAAATCTTGCATTGACTTTCAGTCTCAGTACATCTCGCTGCCAATGGTACTGCTGTTTCACATTGTTTTTATGGCAGGAACCACTTAAGGGCTCAAATTGATGATTGAATATATTATTTGCATCTAAAAATTCTTAACATTTTATTCATTAATTTGATTCTAATTTATTTCCTCTACTGTTTTGATGAACCCACTTACTACTATAAGATGATGATGATGACGAAGAAGAAGAAAAAAGGCACCGACAAAGAAGAGGAAGAAGAACAATAACGTGAAGAAGAAATAGTAATAATAGTAGTTCTTGCAGGACTACAGGAAGTGTCGTACAGACATGATTAATTAGGGATTAAACAGTGAGGGCGGTGGTGCACGACCAGCACAAGCAGAGGTCTGACAGTTTGGTATTTTCTTGACCTTGAAATTCACTTTGCCTGTCTATCCACTGTTCTAACAGTCAGCAAACTCTGGTTTGGTCGAAACAACCCTAATTCTACAACCTGTTTATCTCTCTGCCGTGCCGGCGTCCTGTGGATCAGCTGTCAGCTGCAGCAGCTCGTTGGCGGTTGTCCTTCCGCGGAGGCATACCATTACATTAGCAGAATCGCCCTGCTGGTCTTGGTTGTCTTTTCAAGTTAATCTTCGGGATCCTGAAGGAGGTCTCCAGCTAGCCAGTTCTCATTCCCAGGGTCGTCAAATACCGAGGCTTTGACACACCGTCGGCGTTCCGATACCAACGCACAAGGCGCCCCTTCAGCGTCGGTATGAGACGCGCTCATACACAACACGAGGCTTTCATCCAGGAGACCGCTGTTTCACTTTCACGTTACAATCAGCTGATTGTTCGTGTCCCATGTTCACAACATTCAGTGTCATTTTCACTTTACAAATGTAGAAACTATAAGCCCAACCATGTTTTTTTTTTCTAAACCTAACTCAGTGCTTTTATTGTCTGAAACTAAGAAAGTGTTTTTGTTTAATTTTGTGACAGTTCATGAAATAGTCACAAAATGCAATCTATTTGATTAGTGTACATACATAGACACCAATTTCTCTTTTTTTTTCGTGATGCTCAACACGACTTACAACAACGCATTTCTTGTGCGTTTTCCTATGAATGACCAGCAACATGTGACGCACGTGTCAATTTCCGGTTCCAGTTTTTTTCAAAATAAAACTACTTAGTTAGGTTCAGGAATAGATCGACTTGGTTAGGCTTAGGCAACAAAACTACTTGGTTAGGTTTAGGAAAAGATCGACTTGGTTAGGCTTAGGCAACAAAACTATTTGGTTAGGTTTAGGAAAAGATCGCAGTTTGGGTTAAAATAAATCCAAAAGTGCCATATCTTACTCTTAAAGGTCCCATATTGTAAAAAGTGAGATTTTCATGTCTTTTATATTGTAAAGCAGGATAAAGTGCGATATAAATACTGTTAAACTATCAAAACACTCAATATACCGAGACACACACACAGCCCGTATTCAGAAATTGTGCGTTTAAAACAAGCCGTTAGGATTTCTGTTCATTTGTGATGTCACAAATATACAATATATAGATCATTACACGGTTTTAAACGTGAACATTCTAAAATTGTGTCCCAGTTTATTTCCTGTTGCAGTGTATGTGAATGACATCAGCTGACAGGAAGTAAACATGAAACCAAACTGTTGCCTAGCAATGCAATTCCGTTAAAATTCTGTTGAAATGCACTAAAACGGAGCGTTTCAGACAGAGGGTGAATACAGGCATATTCAGGCAGACAGTATGAGGAAAATGAAGTGTTTTTTGAACATTACAGCATGTAAACATTTAAATGAATTCTGCAAGTTGTAAAACAGCAACACGTCAGCTTTTAGAAATAATTTGTTGCATCCGTCGTGCTGCTGTTTTACAACTTGCAGAATTCATTTCAATTCTGGTATCAGTACTTTTGGTTTAGCATGCATCTCCCTTGTTACCTCTGAATAAATATTTAAATGACCACACCATCCATTCAATCCACAACTATCTTACTGTCCTCTAAAACAGTTTGTTAAATCAGGACGTAGGAAAAACTCTGAGATACGTGAGGCCGTTAAATAAAGCACAATGTTAACAATTAAATGTGCATAGAAATAACATTTTATTACAAGTTTTACTGACATTTTTATACGGCAGCGGTCAGTGAGGAACATCCATCGTGTTTAAGGTTTATTACAAAGTGACTTAGCGGTCTAAAGCCCGTTAAGTAGTGCGTTATCTAAAAACAAAGAACTCAAATAAGCACAAAAACAACCTCTGAGAGCCAGCTCTGTATCTGTAGCTCTGTCTACAACTGTTTAAATTATTATTATTCTGTTTGACATTACATAACCGTATTCCCATGTCAAATGTCTCTAAATGGGAGAGACGGAGGGTATGAGGCCATTTGGAGTTCAAATTCATAACCCGTTGGCTAATTTATGACTTGGAGGGAGGCTGGCAGCTATGGCATGGGTCTGCAGACCCTTGTCTCTGTACAACCCTTCTCTCTGGGTCAGCTAGCTTTGCATATCAGACTGTGCATGTGTGTGTGTGTGCAGGCATTTATAAGTCTCCATGTTTTCCCATGCATGTCTTAATACATATCACAGCCAGTGTGTTTACGTCACTGTATCCTCGAGCTGTTTCTATACATGTCTATGCATATGTTTGTTATGCTTGTTTAAGTCTGGACTTTTTGTTGAATATGTGTGCATGCATGCGTTTTGGTACTGTGTAGTCAGGGTGCAGGAGCAGGTTTTACTGAGCGTCCTTCAACTGCTCTGTGCCCCACCACCCCCACCCTCACAGCTAGCACAATGAGTGTAATAGGATCATACATGACTGAATGCATGCAAAATGCCCCAGTCCCACTGCTGTCTGTGTGTGTTGTCTTGTCACGCACCCCTAACACAGACTGACAGGCCAACATGCATCTAATTTTGTACGCTGGAGGATGTTTTTAAGGGCTGGGATTCACTTGAAGGCAATGTGCAAAGGCACGTAGACACCCACATAGCCATACATACAAATGCAGTACATATGCATTTCTAGAAAAACAGACACATAAAATGAATGCTTGACCCATAATATATCACAGTATCCACATGGGTATGAAAAACATTTTCAATATCTAAATTTAAGAGCTCAAAGCAGCTCTAATCAATATTTGTATATTGCTAATTGATCAGCTGACTATGGGTTTATATTGTATATTTGCTTCCAAACATAAACTCATACAGTGACATAACAGAAACAACCATTACTGATAAGGATCCATTACATTTAGCCTAGTAATTAAACACTAGTGACCGAGATACTGTATGTGCTGACTGTGACATTTTCCAGAAAGATTTACTTGACAGTGCTCTCTAGTGGACAAATGATGTAACGGCGACACTGTAAATGACCTTAAAGCGCAGTAATGAATATTTTTGTATTAACAATGAATCAAATGACTATGTGTAATGTCAGTGGGGTTCGCTCACAGTGACAAACCCACAGAGAATTATCAGCAACTCCACATGTTCAAGTCCCCCAGGAAGAGCGCCAGGCATTGAAGCAAATTTTTGTAGTGGCCAAACAGCGGTACTACAACTGATAACGAACGCCTCCGCCGAGAGAGTGACATTTTGGACCGAAGCATCGGCCACATGAATAACTTGATTCAGGATGTTGCCACAGCCGCGGGCCGTGTGATGTCTCTAGCCACAGTCAGGTCCCGTCATGTGTGGCGGGGTCTTGCTGCTCTTCCGCGGAAGGACTGAGATGATCTCCTGGGAGCCCGCAGATCATTCCCCAGGTTGTCTGTGAGAGGTCTGTCAGTATTACCTCGAGGAGGAATACTGTTCAACCCAGTTTGACCCGCGTGAATAGAACACAGTGGGCCAGTCTTCCGTTTATGGGGGAAGCCTGGCGCCGGAGAGGGACGCGATTAGATATCACAGCTTTCTAATGGCTGCATCACAAATGGTGGCGGTGGCTAGGGCCCTCTACTTCTCCGCTGTGTCGGCCTATAGGTTATAAAGAAGAAGGCGGGCTGCGGTGTCTAATCCTGAGCCGGTCTGGAACTGCTAGGTCGATGCGGTGGCGCGTCAGGGCGTACGTTGATCGTTACAATATTTGTAACCGTCGTTGCAGTGCATACATAAAGTGGTACAATGCAGCAAAAAAAATCTGCCCTTCTGAAAGATAAAATAGAGGCCTCTTACTTGTAGCTTTGTCCCTAGGACTGTCATTCTGGGTCCCTCTCATTCTAGGTTAAGGTTAAAAAATCAAATAATAAACAAATAATAGCATGGCTCCATGAAATACTGTAATACCTGCAAAAGTAGGACATAATGTCATCACTGGAGAGCGAGTCATCTACCAGTCATTCTATTAAATGCCAGGTCAGAACTGGTCATTTACTCTGATAAGCATTAATAATAAAACAATGTTCATCACGCTGACTGAGTGCCAAATAAACGTTTGGTAGTTAGCGAATAAGTACAAGAAGACCGTCGCTGCCTGTGTTCTAAATATTCATTTTCTATACACTGTGAATCCATTTCCAAGAATGAAATGTTCAGACAAAGGCTGTGATATATGTAGATAATAAAACAATTAAAAAATATAATTAAATTAAAATAATTAAAGCAAGTTTTGCTTTAAAGCTTTTTAAATTAATAATGGTTCAAAATGATGTAAAATTGCATAGTTTCAGGTAAAAAAACCTCACATTTTCTTTAGGGGAGGACCCTCCAACCCCCACCCCAAGTTTACAGTATACTGGTTCCTTGCCTTTGATGTTAGTGCCATTGTCGCAGGAGTACTTGGCTCAATAACCTAGCTTTGACTTGACTTAATGTTGACGTATTATAAGGATGACTTTCCTATTTGGTTTAATGGAGGGCACTGCATTAAAAATTGTTGCTGCCCATTGACGGGGGCTTCTGAAGTTGCTATGGCATATTGTGAAAGGGAGGGGACGGCCTCTAAAACGCCTGTAGCCTTTTAGGGCTTCAAGTAATATTAAGGCGCCCCTGATGACACATGGTCTGTTTGTTTGGCAAGTTTCCACTGACTGATCTTCCAATTGACAATCTACTTTGGCGTACTGTAGCACTAATAAAAATGGTTGAACACCAGTTGGGATTGGCAGTCTGAAAACACTAACATATCCATCCACTTGTAAGACAAATCAAACCTTTTTATTAATGAGACATATTTACACAACACTATACACTTTAAGTCACCCATTCCTTTTGATAGCTTGCCAGAGTTGTACTGTGCATATTATTTAATTGACTACCACAATTATGATCATCATCATAATAATCATAATGATGAATTATTTAAATTTAAGATGAAGCACAAGTGCACAACGGGCACAATGGGCATCATTAGACCATTATAGGCAATACAAAGATATATATATATATTTGCTCGAAATAATAAAAGGAATTTTGGTGCCCCCCTCCTCCATGATCCTGTGGTTTGTTCCATTGCACCTAAAAAACTCGAGCCTAGCTTGTCCACACCGCCTGCGTGAACAGCGCGTGGCGGCTGCTTTACCTGTTGTTTTTTATTTCGGCGTCCATGTTAACAGGTTAGAGCAGCCACACTGCCCGTCTCAGCTGCGTCTCTTCTAGAGTTTTGATTTCTATATCTGTAGAATATGTCACGGACATTAAAAAAAAGTAAAGATTTATTTTCAAATCAACACTTCCTGCTTTTATTTCAAAATAAAAACCCTCAAGCGTTTTTTCTGTGCACACAATTCCTTCATTTGTTAACATGAGGCTTTTATTCTGAAATATCACCACAAAGCAATTACGCCTAGGGCACCGATTGGCTTGCAGCGGCCCTGCCTTCCGTTGTTGTTGTTGTGGTGCTTTGAATTCTACAGATAAAGCCCTTGTATTGGTGAACTGTTTATGACTTACATGCTGTTCTAGCCTTCTGCAGCATTCTCATTCTGCTAACGGTCCTCAGCAATAAATTCAACATCTTAGGCATTAGAGGTGGCAAGAAGTATATCTCCTGAAAAGTAACTGAAACAGTGTTTATGGTGGGACATACTTTTTTTTTTTAATCTGTGACCAGCCTACACTGAATTTGTCTGAAACTTAAATTCAGTTGGAAAGGTTTTTCATGAGTTTCTGTAGTCCGATGTTCTTCTGCCTGGGAAAATGATTTAAACCTGAAAGGTTGCTCTCTGGTGAACGTGTAAATAGATCATTTTGAACATAATCCATTTCATAGTTTTAGGCCCTCGATCTTGTTAACTGTTGTTTGCGAGACACTTTTCAATGTGATCACATCCTGCATGAAAATGAGTTCCAATCAGTTTTCATATCTAGTGTTCATCTGGTGTTTTTTAAGGCTGGGCTATGCTTCAAACAAACTAGTTGGACATGAAAACAAAACTGTATGAATAAATAAATATCATTTTCTCTTTGATCCAAAGAGTAGTGGTAGTTGATTTAATATACATTAAATCATATTATTCAGCAGAATTAATTATAATAATTTTAAATGCTTTTTTGTGCTTATGTACCAACATAATTCCATAGTAATTGTAAAATTAATATTAATAAATTATCTTTAATATTTGTTAATAGCTAGACCAGCTCCTACTTGCATCCCCAACAAAAAGCGCCAGTTGTTGTCAGCTGTAGCATAGTTGGTTTAGCCCAGTTAGCCAGAGGCTAAATGGACAACAATTTGTGTCAAACTGTATGCCGACAATGTTAAACTTAAGTCGGGTATATGTAATACATAATAAATCCACTTCAAACATTTCATTTATGGCGGTATCACCTGAACGTGGCGATTAGTGAAACAAAACAACAACAGACTGGACGGCGAGTCCTTCTCTCCACAGCGTTCAGGCAGCCTCCCACTGTGGATTCAGACCATTCAAAAGCAAAAACTACTGCTACGAGAGTGTTTATCGCTGCTTATGCGACCGTACTCGATCGTAGACAATACAGAATTAAAGCATCAGTAGGCGAGATTGGAGCAAATATAATTAAAAAAAGTTATTTTTAAAAAACGGTCGCTGACAGTAGTACATGAAGCAGGTAACCTGAAAAAAATCCTGTGCCTCTGTGTCCTCCGGTGCTCCTAACGGCATCTACAATATTTCACAGACCGGAGGAAAACAAGCAGTAAGAGCTGATCTGAGGTCTGCTGTCCATCTGCCGTCTATGAGAGCCGGCTGTCAATCACTTGGGAATTGGGTTACATTTACATTACATTACATTTCTGTTATTTATTTATATTTGATTGACAGTATTTGAGTGCCTTAACTGTTAAAGTAAGAATTATGGCCATTGAGCCACTTTTGAATGTTTATAATTTTCAAAATAAATTAAAAAAATATATATTTTCTGCATTTTCCTTGTTTTCCCTATTGTACCCAAAACATACAGAACCGTGACCCCAAAACCGAGGTACACACCGAACCGTGAATTGTGTGTGCTTTTACACCCCTGGTGTAAGCTGCTACTGTTTTGATGCTGGGTAGAAGCAGTGTTTGTTAGATAACTCACTGAGCCTTGGGTGCTGTATGAAATGATGCTATAACCTATTACTGTTATCTGCTGTGAAACCACAGGAACAACTCCCCGAGCTATCTGAGGGGGGAAAAAATAAAATAAAAAGTGTGCTCTTACCTTTCCATCAAGAACCATTTTACCAGTATCAAGTCCTCAGGTAAAACTTGTGATGGTTGCCCCAGTAGAGCCTTTCAGCAGTCTGAACCAGTGGACCGTGGCTATATGTGGCACGGCGAACCTGTATCAAACCGTGTGAAGCAGAGCATTGGGGAAATAGGCGTGCTCAATGAACATACACCACATAAACAAAGGTGTTGGGGGAAAAAAAACATCAGAGCATTTCAGAGAAAAGAGGTAAAAGTGCTCTTTGATGTGCTCGGTTGACATCGAGAGTAAAGAAAGAAATTCTCACAGACTCCACGCTGTCAAATTTGGAAGACAGCTGCAGTTTCTCCTCCATTTAACTGTCAAGATATCAGGAAACCTCCGATCAATGTCACCCAGAAAAGACTATTGCAATGTGTATGATTGTTCAAATCGGAGTCAAAGGGCACGGAACACCATTGTTCCCAGTTCAGAGTAGATCACATTGAAAAGCATGGCAATCAGTCCATCTACATTTGGACTATTTTGGTTCCTATCTCAGTGTCCATTTCACATATCAGCTGTTGCAGCCATTTGCTGTGCAGCTAGTGTTGGCCTTCTGAAAAATGGTTTCAGCCTGGACGGAGGTTATGTTTTCACAGGCGTTGGTTTGTTTGTTGGTTTGTTGGTTTGTCCGTTTGGAGGATAACTCCAAAAGTCCGCGATGGATCTGAATGAAATATTTTGGAGGGGTGGGGTGTGGCCCAAAGAACAATCCATTAGATTTTGATGGCGAGGAGGGGAGGAGAAGGGGGGAGCGACATACATGAAACCTGCCTTGGCGGAGGTCTGCTCTCTCCGAGTGCACTTCTAGTTCCTTAAAGGGATAGTTTGGAGTTTTTTGCAGTGGGTTTGAATGAGGTATTTATCCATAGTAGATGTATTATGGGGCAGCTGTAGCTCAGTGGGTCGTTCTTTAAACCACAAGGTTGGCGGTTCGATCCCCGGCTCCTACAGACTATATGTCGAAGTGTCCTTGAGCGACTAAACCCAAAGTTGCAAACACCAGGGTTAGGGTTCTAACGCTGGTGCGAGGAAGGGAGATTAGATTCCCTGTCCTGTGCCGTTGGGTCTATTTTGTCCTTTTTAGAGTGTTTGATGGATAGAGGGCTGTCTCGTGCCACTATTCCAGTATATACAGCAGCCATTTCTTCCTGCCAGAAGGGTTTTGGCAACAGAACAGTCTTCGGCCACCCTCTCCTCTCCTGAAGCGGTTTTTGCAGGGGGTCAGGAGGCAACGGCCAGTAATGCGTGCTTTCTCCCCGCAGTAGGAACTGCCATTGGTGCTCGAGGCATTGGTGAAAAACTTTGAGCCTCTGGAGCATTCTTCTTTGAAGGCGTTGTCATTCAAGACAGCTTTGCTGCTTGGATTGACCTCAGCTAAGTATGTGAACCAATTGCCCTGTCGGTGCGTCCCAGTTGCTTGGTGCTTTGTGGGCTACTTTTAGCCCAAATCCCTCCTTTGTTCCCAAGAACTTAAGGAGTTCATTCAGGTTGAGAGTCATACAACTTTGCCCTCCACCTCATGCGGGAGACAGGGAGGCAAGTAGGGATGTTACGGTACCAGAATTCTAGTAGACGATACCAATACCAGTGAATTTACACGATTCTCAGTACCAATTCGCTACCACGGTAAAAAAAAAACAATAAATCCCATGTAATTCAACACGCACTCCTTTTAAAACATTTGAACATTACAAAAAACAGAGGCATGTAGCCTTTAAGTAATAAATAAAAAGAAACGTCTATTAACATAGTAAAACAGACCAGTGGCATGTAGCCTTCAAGTATTTAAAACCAACAATATTGTCTGGATGTCTGTCTTTTAGGTGCTTTGCTAAATTGGAAGTATTTCCTCCTTTGGAAAGAAATGTACGATGGCACCGTTACTGCACCGCATACTGTTTTTTGCGAATTTATTATTACTCCTTGTAAATCCGCCTCGAAGGCAAAGTACTTCCATACCCGACTCTTGCTATTTGTTTTCTCAACGAGTTGAGGCGGAGGTAGCGCTGCAGCAGCTGCCATCTTTCACATCTCGTGTAGTTGTTTTTTTCCGTGCTGTTACGGCGTTCTTCTTCTTCCTTCATTTCCGGAAGAATCACATCTCCAGTACCTCCGCTCCGGTACCAAATGACCATTACAGGCATCGTTCGGTACCTTCGGTACCAAAGAAAACGAGTACCGTCACATTTTTTTAATTTTGGTACTGAGTTGGTACCGAAGTATCGGTTCTCGTGACATCCCTAGAGGCAAGGTCGCATCTGCTATGCCTAGTTTGTGCGTTAGCACGTTATGTTGAAAGCACGGCCCACCTCAGGTGCACTAAACAGCTGTTTCTGTGCTTTGGGGATGGTGTGGCCAGTAAAGCCCTTTCCAAGAAACGCCTGGTGGGATGGCTTTGTGAGTGCATCTCCTAAAGGGAAGAGACCCTCCCATTGTGGTCCATGCACAGTCTACACGTTGCGTTGTCAGTGGCCTTGTTTAGAGTGTTTAAGCCTTATGTATGTTGGTGTCATGGTTGGAGCCTTGTCTGTTCATACAGTTCTATTTCTTGGATATGTCGGGGTCCTTTACCCAGACCAGTTGCGTACTATCTGGGATGGCTGGGGCCCACTACTTCTCCGCTGTAAATGCATAGGTTATAAAGAAGTAGGTAGGCTGCAGGTATATAATCCTTATGCATGGCAGCCTCTGCCATCAGTTTATGTGTGTGAATGGGAGAATGTTGACATGTGGTGTAAAGCCATGTCTCTGTAAACAGCATAGTACCTCATACAACCCCACTTCAAAAAGTTTGAACTATCCATTTAACATGCTGAAACTATTTAAACTCTCTAAACACCCCCCCATCAACCTAATTTTACCTACAAGGCAGTTCATACTGTGGCAGCGATGGTACCATTCAAGTTTACAGTGTTTTTGTGTCAATCTTTGTGGCTGATTAGATTGTGCAAATACACCCATAAATCTCCCCAAGTTCTGGAATGAAACTACAGTAGTTAAAGTGTGTTCCAAGGTCTGTAACCCAAGGTTTCCCGGATACATCTATCTATGGCCGTCACCGACAAAGCAAATGTTTTGATGTATGGGTCCATTCATTGTACACCTTTGAGATTGTTATGCATATCACTATACAATCATGATGCTCAAACCCACAATCCAGACACCCACCCATCCTGCCTTTTTCAATATCTGTTCTTTCAAGCTTAAGGACGTCCATTCACATGCAAAGCAGGTGTAAAAATGGAGTTGCTGTTGCATGCAGCTGTTTATGCAGAGACTCATTTCACAAGTGGAAGAGGCGAGGCCACTCCCTCTGCAGAGTCAGAGTTTGTGTCTGGCATATACCTGTCAGTTAGTTCCACTGTTGATACAGTTCATCTGTTTGTGTCTTGATATCTGTGACTGTTGTGGCATGTTCAAAACTTAAAGGGACTGTTTGTAAGAATCAGAAATTTCTTGTCAACAGCGACACCTGTGGTCATTAAGTCAACGTAAGTCAGCGTTCTGTTTCTCGTGCTTGTGCTCGCTCTACATAGACATGAACGAGCATCGCTCAAAACAGTGAGGCGACACACGTCAGCTAAAACCACAATATCACTCTATATTTCAGCTGCTTGGCAGTAATGTTAGCTGACCAGACGGATGTCTCTCCATGAATCAATGCTGATCCTAGTGTTGGCTTTTCCTGCCTCAGCCTCCCGACCGCGGCCGGAGGGAACAGGGGAGACACCGGAGTTTTGGTCGGAGACGATAACGTTTCTCTCTGCGGAGCCCCGTCACTTCACAAGACACGAGAAACCTCTGTTGGTCTGGAGGAGCTGCAGCATTTATTTTTGCACAAACATCCACTGTACATTCACTAGATATTCTCAGAGCTACTAACTCTTCTGCAGTGTGTAGTGTGCGCGCATGCACATGAGAGGTGGAGCGAGAGAGTGAGAGTGAGAACACGCGCGGTGTGTGAGTGAAGGCAGGCAGAGGAGAAGAGTACAGCAGAGACTCCGGCCCTTGAGACCAAAGCTACGGTCTCCCCCGCGTCCTCCGACTGCGGCCAACACTGTTTAACAGACGGGCTTCACTAAATAGAACTTTGCGGTTTTGGTGCTTCCATGTAGTTTATGTTATAGTCTTGTCTGAACTGGGACACCGACCCGCAATGTTTTATACGTGTAAGAAGTTACAAACAGTTCCTTTAATACATTTGGACAATGAATTAGTAACTTAACAGTTTTACTGGTTCCTATTAAAGCTTTTTTTAATAAATGCCATTTTAATATGACATGCATTTGGTTAAAAGGTGTGTGTTTCCATTAAGGCAGCCGGCCAGGCCTTCATCATTTGTGCGTTAGCAATTATGAATCTTTTCTCAGAATTCAGGTAAAAAGATATTGATGGATCCCGGATTTGTGCGTAAAACATTCGTTCGCGTGGTTTAAGCGCAGATTTGTTTGTGAATGAGGCCCAGTGTTGTTGAATACAGAGTTGTGAAAACTGTACCAGTAGCAACAAAGCCAAGGTTTTAAATTCCCCAAGATAAGTACACCACAGCGGAGCCTCAGATGATGATTGTGAGCACGCTGTACATAACTTTGAGTTCTAGCCATGTTAAACATACAGAACATGCACATCTAACTCAAAGAAAGAATTTAGGTTTCTTTTAGACAATATATACAGGCAGGTTCAGATAGACAAGTGGCACAGAATGGATACATGTACATGTTACAACTTGGTTCTCCAATAATCAATTGACTTTCCAAAGTTTACACAAATGAAAGTGTGAGACCCACTAGAGCTTAAGAACTGACATGACTGTAACAAAATTGCTACAAGGAATATAGCTCAATACAGTGTGGACGCCCACAACGCCTTTAATGTTCCCAAGGTCATCAAAAGTAAGGCAAGCTAATGCCGTATGTATTTGCAGAAATACAATGGAGGTACTAAATAGTGCGATTCAGCAACAAGTATATTGTCACCAATGATGGGATCATGTTATTTCCCACCCACTCAACTCAAAATGCAGATTGAACCAGACGCTGGCTTGCTAATGGTACAGCCTTCATATAACAACATTGCCTTAATTAAAAAGTGAATGGACCCGAGCTTTGATCTGCTAATAGTTAAGCTTGGTTGTCCAGATGCTTGCGATGGCAGAATAATGTTGCAGCTTCCTCTGTTGGTCCCTCAGTGGTGAGCTATCTAGACAGACGGAGGACAGAGGGGGAGAGGATACGATGTGGATATAAAGAGAGCAAGATAGAGAGACAGACCGAGACAAACAAAGAGTGTGTGCTGACTTTGGGAACCCCAGCAGAGTCCAAATGAATATCTCAACACACTATTGATCCAGACGCTGTCACTACTATTCTTTATCTCAGCCCTCCCACCTCCAGTTCCCAGTCTCTCCATCTTCTGCTCTCTTGCTGTCTAATTCAAATTTGTCCCATTTTTTCCCCCCTCCTCTCTCTCTCTCTCTCCCTCTCTTGCTCACATTGTCTCTCGCTCATATGATGCCCCAGGATATAATCAAATAACTGCCACAGAGATGGAGTGTATCAGGAACTGGCGTGCAGTTTAGTGCGTGCGAGCCTGCTCTCTTACCTAATGTCCTCATAAAAACAAGGAGACCTCCGAGTCACTGGACAGGCCTGGGTTTAGGAATTGAGTCTAGAGTTAGACATTTTTCAGTCTGTGCTTTAGTCTTCTAGGATCTTTTCATACTGCACTTCATAGAGATTATGTCATCCAGACACTATTGTTGCAACCAGCTAGTGTTTATTTTGTCAGCTATTTTTTACCTCCGCCAAGGCCAAAGGCCTAGGAAGGAAGTTGTGTTTTCACCGGCGTTGGTTTGTTGGTTTGTTGGTTTGTTGGTTTGTTGGTTTGTTTGTCCGTTACCAGGATTACTCTTGGTCCGTGTTTCAAAACTGGTCGGGTGGGTTGCAGACATCGCCGCAGACCCCTGACGCCTTTTACATGGGCCGAGCCCCACCCTGGGGGCCTGACGCGGTTGGGGCGCAATAAGGACAGTCCGCCCTGCTGACACTTTAACCACGGCCCCAGGAAGCACCTTCGCCCCGAGCCTTTCCAAGGCGACCTAGAGCCGGTCGCGGCTCATCGCCTCGTATAGGGGACTCACCAGCCTGCTGTGTGTCGCTCACACCCTCCAGCTGGCTGTTGCCGAGGGTCTTTTGGCACAGAGAGGTACTCGTATCGGTACTCGGTATCGGTACTCGGTATCGGCAAGTACCCAAATGTAAATACTTGTACTTGTACTCGGCCTGAAAAAAGTGGTATCGGTGCATACCTATTCAGCGGAAACCCACCGTCAATATTTTTCGCTGGGTCTTTTCCGCTGGTGACGACCGCTACAACAGCGAGTGTTGGCCATGGCTTTACAGCCAGGCCCGTCCAACTTAGGTGGTGGTCTTTCACCCCTCTCCCAGACATCTGGCAGTATGTCGCAGCATCCTAGCAGCCACTGAAAACAAGAGCTTGGTTTCCAGCTGGATTCTCTAAAGGGAGTAGGGTAGTACGGAGGATATTTACCCCGGCGTGGCTCTCCTCAGCGCCTGCGGCCAGCGCCTGATCCACCAGCAGCCAGCTGGTCAGAGAGCAGGGCTGCTACGTGACAGGGAAATGCTGGAATATTTTTGATACACTATTTCAACTGGGAGCACAGCTAGTCTGCAGCTGCTAATAACTTTTGCGTGTTGGCGTTTCGCCGTCTCAGACTAACATTTTGGACCGGAGCTTTGGCCAAATGAATTATCTGATTCAAGGTGTTGCAACAGCCGCAGGCCGTGCGATGTCTCTAGCTTTATCATGCGTGGCTGGGACTCCCGGCCCTTCCGCGGAAAAATTGAGATGATCTCCTGGGGTCCCCTTCACCACGGAAGGGGCTCTTTGGATCGATTTCATCTGTCACTGAGCGCTTTTCACATCTGGATGAGGAGAAATCACAGCTCATAGCTGCCACCGCCCGCTTGCTCATCATCAAATAGAGCTGAGGCGAGACATATCGCTGCAATGAGGAAAAAGTGAGCTTTTTTTCCCCTCCTATTGTTAATAAGCTGATCCTGGTAATGTTGTTGAAAATGTATGTTGATTAAAACAAATTACATTTCTCAAAGAACACATTCCTCCCCCTCTCCCTCGCCTCCTTGGCTTCCCGTGGCGTCTTGTTGAACTCAAATCGAGCATGACGCTTCATAGTAGCCCAGGGTTAATGCACTTAAAAACACATCCCGCCCCACCTCCGGTGACGGAGGAACTGGGCAACCGGCATGGTCACGCTGACATGAGCCAGACAGAGCCAGTGGCATGAGGCTGCGTCCGTTCGTAAACTCTATTGCCAACATGAGCCTGAGAACACACACCTCACCCAGCGTTGCAGCTTTGAATGCTTTTACAGACGAGCTGTCTATGAGGCGTTCAAGGACCTCAAAGTCAGCTCAGTTTGTTTCACTCGTTACCCCTTTTACCCCCTCATCACTGATAGACGTGCACAAATCGTTCCTCGGGGTTAAAAATGTGGTGTCTAACTGTATTACCTCAGGGGGAAATACAGATCAGTCCAGGATCGAATTTTGGGGAAGGGAATACTCCCGTGTCTGTTTTTTGTCCATCTACCTCCACACGGGAGACAGGAGATATGAAACACATGCATTCAAGGACCTCATTTGCTGGCTTAGCCCTTTTCCACGACAGCCCCAGTCAGGCCCGTCTCCCATTTATGGAGGGTTTGGTGGCTGTGAGGGCTTTAATAAGATATCACAGCTTTCTAGCTGCTGCGCCACAGCCGGTCACTGATCCTCTAACACAGTTTTATAGGGAGTGGCAATGCAACTGCTTGTTAACAGAATGGATAGACGGGACACTGAGACTGGGTTATTTTCTCCAGTTCTGCAGCAGTTCATGAAAAAGTACCGGGCTCAGCCCTTATTCACTTCCTCATTTTGGCCGTTGTGCTATTACGCATTGTTGCGCACAAATCCTTTCCCCGGTTAACGGTGGGATGTCTCACATTCCAGCTTAACCCTGGAGGAGGAGGGGTGGGCAGTACACATGTCTATTTCTCCCTCATCGATCTCCACATGGGAGACGAGGGGACAGAGCGAGGGTTACAAGTTGTAACCCTGGTTCTAGGATATGATGTTTTTATCTTTATCAAGCCAGCCAAGTGGTGATGAGTTCAAGGACCTCATCACTGGCTTGGACCTTTCCATGTCCCCCTGGACCAGCCTTCCATTTATGGTCGTGTGTGTGT
The DNA here is from genome assembly GCF_015220745.1 of Sebastes umbrosus. Taxonomy (NCBI): domain Eukaryota; kingdom Metazoa; phylum Chordata; class Actinopteri; order Perciformes; family Sebastidae; genus Sebastes; species Sebastes umbrosus. The sequence continues at coordinate 33,920,284 of NC_051273.1, forward strand.
CAGTTGTGTTGCACCTGACCTCACATTGGGCAGGATGCACCTGTTCCCGTGCTCCTTGATGACCTTGGAGATGTGGTGTGCAGGGTGTCTACTGTTTTTCTCTTAACCCCTGCAGGGTTAGGCCATGGCTTTACCCAAATCAGTTGCGAACAATCTGAGTTGGCTAGGGCCCCCTACTTCTCAGGTGGTAGATGGGCTGAGGATTAGACACCGCAGTCTAATCCTCAGCCAGTCTGGATCAGTGTGGTTAGGTCAATGTGGTGGCGCGGCAGGGCGTACATCCATCAGGCTCTAACTGTGTGAGTTAGAACAAAGGTTACGATATTATAACCCTAGTTCTATAAGCACATGGGGGCCCTGCCGCTCCTGCGCAGCTCGATGAAGAGGGAATGGGATACCAGCCAGCGCTAGACGCTGCCTTATATATTGTGGTAATGCACGTATTTAGTAGGCACGTCCCAATTGGCTGGCTACGTTTATGCAAATTGGAGGAGAGTAGTATCCATAACGTCCAGTAGGGGGCTACACCTGTGCTAAAACTAGGATTACAATATCGTAACCTCCGATACATAACGAGGGAGTTGGCCTTGTAGTTTGGGTCCTTGCTCATTAAAGGCTTTGTATGCAAGCAGGAAGCCAGTGTAGAGTAGCTAAAACTGGACTAATGAATAAAAGCCTTGTGTTAACGAATTAAGGAATTCTGTCCACAGAAAAAACGCTGCTGCTCATGCAGGCTGTGTGGCTGCTCTAACCTGTTAACATGGCAAAAAAGCAAGAGGTTCTACTTCGGTGCTCACGCGCTGCAATCGTGTCCTATATGGCCCAAATGGCCCAGCCGCAAGTCATGGAAAAAGAGGTTGTTTTTGTTCACAAAATATATTGTATTTTATGTTCTCACTGGTACCTGAAGCAACAAGCCTCCGCAAATGCAGCTCTTGGGTTGTTGTTTTAATGCAGGGCTGTTTTCAGTTGGACTGCTTGGTAATGCTCTCGTCTTGTAGAGAGCCTTCCCGAAAATATGGTGGGTGTAACATTTGGGTGCCCACACACCTTTGGTCATGTATTGTATTGTGTGTGTGTGTGTGTGTGTGTGTGTGTGTGTGTGTGTGTGTGTGTGTGTGTGTGTGTGTGTGTGTGTGTGTGTGTTAGCGCGCATGTTTCCGCCCTTCAGAGGAGGTTTGTATAGACCTTTTCAAATTTGACAACATAAACATTCTCAATGGGCCCCTTTTGTATTTCCTCTTGCAATGTTTGTTAACGAAGTAGCTGACAGGAAGTAAAATTGGACAAAGCCATTGCCCTTGCAACAGAATGGCTATGAAAAGGTCTATTGAGAAAAATAGAGACCATTAACCAGGCTTTACTTGGTTCTGCTGCCTAATCAGCCACTAACTCCCCTAGATCCTGCTGCAGCAATACCAGCGCCACAGAGGAAGAGGCTAAGGGAGAGGAGACGAACAAGAGACAATGAGGGATAAATGAAGAAAATGTGGGGGAATTAGGGATGAAGGAGAACGGGATGATGAGAAAAGGCTGACAATTAGAAGAGAGGGAAGTTGGGAGAGAGACTATAGGTGAAAGAGAAAAGTCATTGAAGGAACATTTATAAAGTTAAAGCAAAAGTCACTTGAATCAGAAAAAGAAACTCTAAACTCTGGTGCATTTGAGGGTTCAGCTTACCACACTGCCTACATCTGGTTGCAGCTAAAACTAAATTCAGATGTCAGATGTAAATTCAGACTAGATGTTTTTCTCTGCAGGCGTTAACAGTTAAATCAATACTTGAGGGCAGAAAACCATTGGTCAAGGTTTGGCCAGTTTGGATCAAAATATGATCTTGTAATGTTTGTCCTTATAGTGGGCTGAAAAGGTCACAAACAACTTGAAAAAAAATGATTTATTTGGAAGTCAGAATAAAAAAGAACATTATCTACCTCCCAATCTTTGAATCATATTGTGTTGGATTATAAGGTTCTGTCTGCATTCTGAGTGGTTTTAAGATGTTGAGCCTCAACGTTTTCACTTCCGGTACATTCCGAACACCTGATTGGTGCGTTGTAGCTAGAACCATAGACTGTATACAGTATAAAAAATGGACGTAGACACTGTGACTTCACCCGTTGTTTTGTGGACTATGGTCTTGAAGCCTTGAGGTCAACAATTAGGCTGTTGGCCATTTTGGTTTTTGGCTTCTTCAAAGTAGGGCAAATAATAGATGAAACAGTTATATCAGTTAGTTGTCAACTTGCTCTTTACATCTTATGTTTAAAAAGTGTTATAAGTGAATGATGCAAAATCCTTGGAGTTTTTAATGGTTACTTTCATCAAGGGGACATAACGTAAACCCCATTTCCACCGCTCGAACTCATTGCATTTTCAACCGCAGGGTCTAAATTAAAGCTGAAATAGGCGGGATTGGAGCAAATATGATTAAAAAAAGTTACTTTTATAAAACGGTCGCAATATCGTGACAGTAGTACATGAAACAGCTAACCTGAAAAAAATCATGTGTCCTCTGTGTCCTCTGGTGTCCTCCGGTGCTCCAAACGGCATCTGCAAGATTTCACAGACCGGGGAAAACAAGCAGTAAGAGCTGATCTGAGGTCTGCTGTCCATCTGCCGTCTATGAGAGCCGGCTGTCAATCACTCGCAAACTCCGACCAAACGGTCAAACTAGGCAGCGCTGATCAAATATGAATCAATATTATGTTACATTAATGCCTATTTCTCTCCTCAAATGTTTTCAGAATCATCTTGTAGTGCACGGTTTAGCTGTAAAATGAGAAGGTTTGTGACGTCTACGTACTCGGGCACCTTGGCAGAGGTCTGCGCTCTCCGAGTGCTATTTTACTTAGTTTATGTACTTGTTATGAGCCCAACCATGATGTTTTTACTAAACATCAAAACCACTACCTTGGCGTCACTTTAGGATTAGGCAACAAAAAGTAGGCCCTATTGCTTTGAATGAGGGGGTGGGGGCAATAAGAGATTTTGGTAGGTCATCAATGACTAGTGTTAGTATGAGTGTTCTTTAGGACTGTAAACTCAAACGCACAATGTTTTATGTTTTCATCTAAAGCTATCTCCCAACGAGTACAGGCAGGCTGTGTACAGCAAACAGAGCTTTCCACAAGGGTTTTGGAGCCTTTTAGCCGTAAAAGCCCAAATATCGTTCCTCTGGCATATTCTAGTGCCACTAATCCATCATATACACTGATCTTTATTATTGTATATTTTAATGTTACAGTTTAGCTGTAAAATGAGAAAGTTTGTGACGCCGCCGCCATTGTAAAATCTGGTGAAGGAACGCCAAGTTCTGGTCACATGACTGGAGCACAGCCAATAGGAACGCTCTCTCAATGAAATGACCTGTGATTGGTCAAAGTCTCTCGTCACGGGCTAGATTTTCTAAATCCTGAAAACAGAGCCATGAGGAGGAGCAGAAGTCTAGTTATCTCTCAGAACACTTGAATTACAATATGCTGAAAGGTTATTATGGAATTTTTGCCCAATGATGCCAAAAATATACTGCCTACTGAAGCTTTAAGTTCTGGGGACATTTTACAGGGCCTTTTTTACCCCCCCAATAAAAGGCCCTGGTCAGGGGTAGTACTTTCTGAAAGTGCCAGAACTTTCTGGATGGCCGTCGCTGATTGGTAAAACACACACATACAGCGCTGCTGCTTCAACTGCTTCAACTTGTGTACTGCTTCATTCATAAACAAGGAAGTACTCTAGTATTGATTCAGGACCATTTTAGGACAAGGGGAGAACATTTTTCTTCGATGACATTGAAAGTAAAGTTAGGCTCTGCTGTCGGCCTCCCGACTCATTAAAACTAGGGGATGCAACGATACCACTTTTTTCAGATTGAGTACATGTACTTACATTTGGGTACTCGCCGATACCGAGTACCGATACGAGTACTTCTCTGTGCCAAAAGACCCTCGTTAACAGCCAGCTGGAGGGTATGAGCGACTCACGGCAGGCTGGGGAGTTCCACATATGAGGCGATGCGCCGCGACCGGCTCTAGGTCGGCTTGGAAAGGCTTGGAGCGAAGGTGCTTCCCGGGGCCGTGGCCAAAGTGTCACTGGGGCGGACTGTCCTCAGTGCGCCCAAACCGCGTCATGCCCCTAGGGTGGGGCTCGGCCCACGTAAAAGGCGCCAGGGTTCTGCGGCGATGTCTGCAACCCACCCGACCCGTCGTGAAACATGGACCAAGGAGTCTAACGCACGCGCGAGTCAGAGGGTGCAAGCAAAACCCCGTGGCACAATGAAAGTGAGGGCCGGCGTGCGCTGCCTGAGGTTGGATCGCGGCACCACGGGGTCGGGCGCATCGCCGGCCCGTCTCGCCCACACCGTCGGGGAGGTGGAACGTGAGCGCGTGCGATAGGACCCGAAAGATGGTGACGAGAGGTTAACGTCGCGCTGCCATAAAGTGGTATTGGACCTGTTTTGCGAGTACGAGTACATGAGCAAAGTATCAGACCCGATACCCGATACTGGTATCGGTATCGGTGCATCCCTAATTAAAACACACAACAAAAGTTGCCTGGACGAGTGGGAACGATTGAAGATTGAGGTAGCACGATGGTGCTGTGAACAAGAGAAAAAAACGTTATTTTCTTGTTACGTTGGCGGTTACGTTCTAAAGCTAACACTCAACTGATGATTTATTGTGGCAACAGATGCTTTTAGTTTCATTTTCCTCTTTTGCATTTCATTCATTACATCCAACATGCATTAGTTAATACTATACAGCACTAAATGTCGTCGTATAGGGAGGTTTATTTTGACCACCAGCAGCCCTCGTCACATGTCAAGGTTTCTTTTTTGTATAATCTTTGCAGGTCTTTAGACTGCTATGGAAATGCAGACAACAATGGGCTGAAGGAACCTTTGAGTTCCTTTAAAATTAGTGCCAAAACTGAAATTAACAGGAACTTCTTGGTGGAAACTGAGCTATGGATTTACTTTCAGTCTTTTCTTGTCTGACAAGACATTCTCACATTGTCTGTCAATCTAAAAAAAATAAAAAAAATTCCATGAAAATCACAAAGCCACAAAACAAAAGAAAGGTTGGATTTTAGAGTAGGGCTGAATGAGTTTGAAAAAAAAAAAGTCTAATTGACTGATATTGCAATTGCGATATAATTTGCAAAAATTTTTACATCAATATTCTCATTTTCAGTGAAAAACAGATTAAAATGATTATGGTGTTATTTTGGCAGAGACCTGTACCAAAATTAGATTAAGTGTGCAGCCCTAGTAGTGAGGCAGTTTCCCCCACTCACTTCATCCAAAGATTAAAACATTTCCAACTCCCTCTTTTTGCTGTGTTTGTACTCGGCCCCCACTGAAGAAGCCACCTACACATTTTTCACTATATTCACACTACACACTGTATACACTTACCCATAAAGCTCTGGCTAGTGTTTGGCAATCTATCTCTGCGATCTGCCCCTCTCTTTCATCTATCAGTTTGAGCATCTGTGTCTTTGAATACTGATGATAGAATATGATGAAATATCCCTGTTGTTTTTGTTGTGCTTTGCCTTAGGTTACATGTCTAATTAATCATTCCCATGCAGGGTCTTTGTTTCACCATGCATGTTGTATTCTGTATCGGGTACCTTCGCAATTTGAATTTCAGGTCTGTTTCTTTGGCCAAGAGCTTATTGGAGCTTGGTACATTTCCAAGTAGAACTCAGAGAGGACTAGAGGGTTATTTTCTACATTTGTTATTTTGATACTGTGATAGGAAAATATAATAAAACTATGCAATCTGCATCTGGATCCACATCTGCAATCAAATATGTGGTAAGTGGTAGACAATCATGCATATCTTTTGGGAATATATAAAAACTTGGAAAAAAAAGTTTTGAAATTTGTGTTTGGTGGATTATTTCTCTGTTGTTACAATACTAATTGGCATTGTATTTTACATCGTTGGAAAGCCTGTTTATTTACCTTCACAGTGTTGCCCAACTTGTAAGGATCATGCATTTGTGGGATGAGCAGCACAGCTGATTATGTGGGTAGCGCCGAAATGAAATTTGCCAAAATTCTCTGCCAGTGCTTAACAGTGTATTCTCCTGCTATGCTGATTGTTGCACCGATCAAGTAACAGCTTTTTGTGGGGGCAGTGTCATGGTGTGGGGCGGCATCTCCCTCACTGGCAAAACAAGGCTTGTCATCATTGAAGGCCATCTCAATGCAGTGAGATATCGGGATGAGATTCTCCAGCCAGTGGCGATCCCAAATCTCCACAATCTGGGACCTACCTTCATCCTCCAAGATGACAACGCTCGCCCCCACAGAGCCAGGGTTATCACAGACTACCTCAACAATGTGGGAGTAGAGAGAATGGAACGGCCTGCCAAGAGTCCACACCTCAACCCAATTCAACACTTGTGTGATCAGCTTGGGCGTGCTGTACGTGTTAGAGTGACCAACACAACCACGTTGGCTGACCTGCAACGAATCCTGGTTGAGGAATGGAACGCCATCCCACAGCAACGTGTGACCAGGTTGGTGACCAGCATGAGGAGGAGGTGCCAGGCTGTTGTGACTGCGTATGGATCTTCCACCGCTACCGATGCTCCTGACGGTGCATTAAATGAATAAAGTGTAAAATTGCCAATATGTCTTGTTTGTTCCTTGTTACTGATAGAGAGTTCAATCATCCAATCCACCAAACAACTCAAAACAAGAGTCAACACCAACAGGAGAATACACAGTTTAGCATCGGCAGAGAATTTTGGCTAATTTTTCTTGGGCGCTACCCACATAATCAGCTGTGCTGCTCATCCCACAAATGCCTGATCCTTACAAGTTTGACATCATTGTGAAGGTAAATAAACAGGCTTTCCAACGATGTAAAATACAATGCCAATTAGCATTGTAACAACAGAGAAATAATCCACCAAACACAAATTTCCGAACTTTTTTTTCTCATGTTTATATCCAGGTATCAGTCTTCTACAAGGATGGATTGTGCAAACTTTTGAATTGGTCAGACCAATGAGCCATTTAAATTTGTCATGTTCCTGTAGCGACAACTATAAGTGAAATGCCATCATATATTGTGTATATAATTTTAAAGGATATATGCGCATCAAGGTTAGATTGTAAATTGGGCAATGTGGGAAACTGGGGGTGCCACAATGTTCACTGCATGGCACTTAGTTTGTGGCAATTTGATTAATTGCAAACTCTCCGTTTGCTGTTATCATGTTTAACTGTGATTGGCACTGCTGTTTCAGAGCTATGAGACCAGTGACGTAACTGGCTGAGAGAGTATTTAATAATCACCCACTCGCTGATCCATAGCCTAATCTAATGTCCGATGTTTTCAAAAAATAAAATAAAATGGAATGGAACTTCCTACAGATATGATCAAGTAGATTATATATGTTTTTCCACATTATACATTCTACCCATGGTTTACATTTGTGTTCTGCTACTGTGTGTATCAAAGTGAATGTTCATTCTCAAATCATACCGGCTTCCTGCCCATACCGTAGGTGTGGAGTATATCAATAGAGAAGAAAAGGGAGAGGAAAGATGCCCACCCAAAATTATTCATAGCTATTTACAGACTGTGTGGGCTAAAACTCCTAAAAGAAGAAGCCTAATTCTCCTTTACAATAATTAACTGCGTGTTTACAGTCGGGCAGGTAAACTCATTAAAATATACAATAATAAAGATCAGTGTATATGATGGATTAGTGGCACTAGAATGTGCCAGAGGAACGATATTTGGGCTTTTACGGCCAAAAGGCTCCAAAACCCTTGTGGAAAGCTCTGTTTGCTGTACACAGCCTGCCTGTACTCGTTGGGAGATAGCTTTAGATAAAAACATAAAACATTGTGCGTTTAAGTTTACAGTCCTAAAGAACACTCATACTAACACTAGTCATTGATGACCTACCAAAATCTCTTATTGACCCCCCCCTCATTCAAAGCAATAGGGCCTACTTTTTGTTGCCTAATCCTAAAGTGACGCCAAGGTGGTGGTTTTGATGTTTAGTAAAAACATCATGGTTGGGCTCATAACAAGTACATAAACTAAGTAAAATAGCACTCGGAGAGCGCAGACTTACGCCAAGCTGCCCGAGGACGTAGAGGTCACAAACGTTCTCATCTTACAGCTAAACGGTGCACTACAAGATGATTCTGAAAACATTTGAGGAGAGAAATAGGCATTAACATAACATAATATTGATTCATATTTGATCAGCGCTGCCTAGTTTGACCGTTTGGTTGGAGTTCGTGAGTGATTGACAGCCGGCTCTCATAGACAGCAGATGGACAGCAGACCTCAGATCAGCTCTTACTGCTTGTTTTCCTCCGGTCTTTGAAATCTTGCAGATGTCGTTAGTAGCATCAGAGGACACAGAGGAACATGATTTTTTTCAGGTTACCTGTTTCATGTACTACTGTCACGATATAGTTTTATAGAAATAACTTTTTTTAATCATATTTGCTCCAATCTCACCTACTTCAGCTTTAATGTAAAAAAAATGCAGAATCTACAGTTGTCGTCGTCGTCCCCCGCTCTCTCCCATCATGATCATGATCCGGATTGCCACCAAAATCTAATGGATTGTTCATTGTGCTACACCCCACCCCTCCAAAAAATTTCATTAAAATCCATCATAGACTTTTGGAATAATCCTGCTAACAGACAGACAGACAGACAAACAAACAAACCAAGGCTGACGAAAACATTACCTTGGTCTTGGCGGAGGTAACAACACTTCAACTCTTGGTTAAAGTTGTGTGTTTGTTGGACCCATTCACCTCCCCTCCCGCCGCCATCAGCAGTCTTTCTCACTTTTTCTTCTACGTCACTAGCTCTAAGCGTGGCATATTAACGTAGATGCATTTACACTGCAGTCAGTACAGACTACATGGCATGAAAATGACAATGTCTAAAGCAAGAACAGCATTCTTATTACACGTGTGCATTATCGTGTCCCTCACACACCTTTTCCGTGCGACCAGGCTTTAGCCACACATGAGTCTGGAGCTATAGTGCAGGAGGCTATAGTTAGACTACGTAGAGTCTGGCCCTGGAAAATCAGAAAAAAATAGAATCTCCCTTGGGTCAACTCTGGCAGGGACCAGGTGGTCTATTTCAATTCCTCCTCTGTGGTTTTGTTTCAAAGGTATCACTTTTTGTGAGCATGCTGTTGTGTCACTTCCAGCTGTTCCTTCAGCATTTGTGGTCAATGATGTTGAATTATGACAGCAATGATCTGCTGTTTGGAGATGCACAGCTAGACATTATGGATCAGATTTGGGAGCATCTGTGATGATTGTAGAAACACAGATTCTGTAGATTCAAGGATATTGGTATGTGTAAACACATATCATTCTGGATATTTACTGTACCTGTTAGGCACAGCTAGTGATGGTTAGCTGCAGGCAGGGCAGACTTCTCAATTGTTCATTTCTGCAGCTTATTTTACAAGCCCGACTGGCTGTCGAAATCTCGCCGTACACCCCCTCTACACCTACAGAGTTTTTAAACCCACGGTTTTTCAGTGAGGGAATCCAATTACATCCAGCACCTAGAAAGACAGGGAGGAAAAAGAAAAAAGATAGACAGAGGGGGAGACTGAAGAAGAAAAAGAGGGAAAAAAATCAATGACAGTCCAACTGAGGTGGAACTAAGCTTGACAGTGCAGCTCCTTTTCTATGCTCCGCACTCCGTTTTGTTTTTTCCTGAAGCGATAAAAGTGTAAAAGACTGTCTGGGTGTTTATTTCACATGAACTCACCACATTAACCTCCCCAACACTCTCAAGGATGTTTTGTTTCTTTATTTATTCTTTTCCGTTTTATCCCTCTTCCCTTACTTCTGTTCTCCACTGTCTCTCCTCGCAGCCTCTCATTAGCTCTCTCTCTGTCTCCCCTCTCACTGCTTTATCTCTCTCATGAGTTTGTGGCTGCCGCCCTGTACAGCTGTTGTCGGTCTCATCCGTCGCTAATATAACATATATTCTTCACATACGTCATGTTTCAAAGGTAATTTTCATCAATCCTGAGTTTTAATTTCTCATAATAATCTAGATGGCCCTGAGAGCTCAACACACTAAGAAAAGACATGGAAATAGACAAAAATGGGACTGATGGGGTTCGACAGCAGTGTTCACCAGCCTGTTTAACATCACTCTGGAACAGGCCATTGTCCCCACCAGCCTCAATTCTGCTACGATCATTCCTGTGCCAAAGCAGACAGCGGTCACATCCCTGAATGACTATCACCCAGTGGCCCTGACCCCGATAGTTATGAAGTGTTTAGAGCAACTAATCTCAACACACATAAAAAGGAACATCCCTTTTTCCTTGGACCAACACCACAGTTTGCTTACAAGGCCAACAGGTCAACTGAGGACGCTGTCTCACTGGCCCCTCCACAATGTCCTGTCACACCTGGAACAGCGGGACCTATACCAGTCCGGATGCTGTTCATTGATTAGAGCTCCGCTTTTAAACGCCATACCCCCAAACAAGCGGAATTGCGTTGCTAGGCAACAGCTTGGGTCCATGTTTACTTCCTGTCAGCTGATGTTATCTACATACACTGCAACAGGAAATAAACTGGGACACATTTAGAATGTTTACGTTTCAAACCGTGTAATAGTCTAAATATTGTATATTTGTGACATCACAAATGGGCAGAAATCAGCTTGTTTCAAACGCACAATTTCTGAATACGGGCTGTGTTTATTCCTCTGCATATTGAGCGTTTTGATAGTTTAACAGTATTTATAAAGCACTTAAACCTGCTTTATAATATAAAAGACATGAAAATCTCACTTTTTACAATATGGGACCTTTAACGCCACCTCATTACTGTGAAATGGTCGCACTTATGTTTAGGCAACAACACTGTGGTAACGCAGCAGTTAGGTTTAGGCAACAAAATCACTTAGCTGTGTTTAGAAAAAAACATCATGGTTGAGCTTAAAATAATTACATAAACTAAGTAAAACAACACACTTGGGACATGAACACCGGTCTCTTGGTTGAAAGTGTGTTTGTTGGACCTGTATGTAAGGCTGGCTGTGACTATAAGGGGACTACTGTATAATGGAAAGAAAAACAAAAACCCGATGTCAGGGTTAGGGCTTCCATTCCTATGTGGTTCACCTGTGTAAAAATATAATAATTATGTTGTACCATGAAAATTAAGCTCAGAGGTCTGAGCCAGCTAAAAGATGCTATTGCAAGTTAAGATCAATGCAGAATAAATGCTTATATTCATTGTATACTCTGGAGGGAAAAGTGTCCAGTAGATTCAAAGGACAGGTTACAAAGGGCTCTAAGTAGGACAAATCTCCACATTTCTGGTGTTTTTATTTTTTTCCCCCAAGGGCATCTGGTTTGAAAGTGGACAATGCTGAGTAATGAGTGGAATACTTTCTTTGGTCTAAAGCTATTGTCACTGTCCTTCATGCTCAAGAGGCACTTCACCATTGATCTTTATCTGTGTGTGTGTATTTGTGTGAGAGAGAGAAAGAGAGAGAGAGCAGAGTGTTCCTGTTATCCCTTTGTGCCAGCAGTTGTTGCAGTTGATGTGAATAGTTGGCGTTGTCTCTGTTTCAGCCTCAGTCTAGAATAGCATCAGCATGGTAAAATGTATTTTGCATTTGCAGAAGAAATGTTGTTTTGACTGAAGGTGATTATATTGAGATGTCTTTAAACATAAAGACTTTATGCTGGAAGTGAAACAAGTAGTCACAAATGTATTCACAAAACTTTTCAAGATGGCAGCAGTAGAAACAGACCGGAGTAACCAGCACGGGAGAAAAGCAATATAGTGATGTGGACGGGGACAGCAGCAAAACATATTTTAGACACCTGAAAGACCTTAAAAAAATCATTTGTATTTTCTGATGGGAAACTGAACTGAAAGTGAAACTTATCTATACTGTTTTTGTCAACGGAGTCTGCTGGCTTTGAAGAGAGCATAGATAAGTTTCACTCTCAATTCAGTTCCCTGTTGGAAAGGCCTCACTGACGGCAAAATAAAGCGGTGAATATATTTTAAATATGGCGTACACTTAAATTTGTAACTTTCAGAAATGCTTGTTAACAGCGACACCTGTGGCCGTTAAGTCAACGAAAGTCAGCGTCGGGCTCGCGCTTGCTTGCCCTCAATAGAAATGAACGAGCATCGCTCAAAACTGTGAGGCGACACACGTCAGCTAAAACCACAATATCACTCTATATTTCACCTGCTTGGCAGTAATGTTAGCTGACCAGACGAAGGTCTCTCCATGAATCAATGCTGATCCCAGTGTTGGCTTTTCCTGCTTCAGCCCCGCTGCTTCAGCCTCTGGGGCTGAAGCAGGAAAAGAAACGTTATCACCTCCAACCGCGGCCGGAGAGAACAGGGGAGACACCGGAGTTTTGGTCGGAGACGATAACGTTTCTCTCTGCAGAGCTCCGTCACTTCACAAGACACAGAAAACCTCTGTTGGTCTGGAGAAGCTGCAGCATTTATTTCTGCACAAACGTCCACTGTACATTCACTAGATATTATCAGAGCTAAACTAACTCTTCTGCAGTGTGAGGTGGAGCGAGAACGCGCGCATTGTGTGAGTTAAGGCAGGCAGAGGAGCGGTCTGAACAGCGTAGCCACACCCGAGTGCGCATATGCGAGCGCATGGGATCCCGACCCAGTAGATTTATACCTGTAAGAAGTTACAAACAGTCCCTTTAACGGGTATTGATTTTTTTAGGTGTGCCTTTCTTTTAGGTGGCTAAAATATGTTTTGCTGCCAAAAATATGTTGCTGGTGTTCCTGTCTGGCCCCTTCCCCACTTCCTACCCCCCTACTTCCTGTACCCTTGCTCGTACCACACCACAATAAATAAGTTAAACACCTGGCAAAGTACTCAAAACCTCTTCTGTGTTAGTTACTTCTACAGTAGGTGTCTCCAGGACCAAATACAAACTCACACACACGGACTCACAAGGTGAAAACAATACCGACGTCGCTGTCTTGGCTGGGTAAAAATTCATGATAGCATTTTTGGTCAATTTATGATAATTAAAATACAGAGTGAGAGAAAGGAGAAAAAGCAAGAGCGCGCCTAAGATCAAGGCACAGAGAGGGTCTGTACTGTGAAAGATGAAGTGAGGGGTAGATAAGCAGTACAAAGGGCTCTAAGTAGAAAGTGAATAGAACTCTGGTGTCTTTGATCCTGGCTATCTCTCCCTTTGTTTTAAGGCTTTAGCTCTGCCAAAACCCTTCATCCTGGCCCTGTGAAGTACAAAACAGAGTGCTTCATTTGGCCTGCTGCTTAGCACCGCGTATCCGTGGCTAATGGTGCTGTACTAGACCGAGGGAGGAGAATCAGCAGGTGGATGTTGTGGAGCGTTGATGTACAGTATGTGTGTGTGCTTGCATTTAGCAATACTTTACATCATTTTTTTTAAAATCTTGCTAATCCAATGGTTACTAACTCCAAGCACTGTTTTCCTCACTGTTGGGGCATGGCCTATTTCCTAGTATTTAGTGTGTGCATTGGACATACTCCCAATGAGCAGTCCTTTAAACCTGCAATAACTGATTTGTGTGGCCACTTGGAAGCAGCAGAAACAAGCTGTGAACACAACATTTAAAGGCAGGGTTGACGATGTTCTCCAGTATACACTACTTGTTATATTGATTGAAATCGACTTTACACCCCGACAGCAATCCATTACTGGTGAGCTCTGAAAAAGGACCGGAAAACAGACGTCATCTGTAGCTGCTGTAATGCTGTAAAAAAAACGTCTACCAATCACTGCCTTGAGGTTATCTTGGAAAGAACCAATCAGATGCCTCCCTGCTCGTACTCTACCCTTGGCGTGCACCAGCCTGAACTCGAAGCGCGTCGCCGCCGCAAGTTTACTGGAGAATGGAAGAGAAAACTCAGCCCTGCAGTAGCACTGCCACGGTTACTTGTCATGAGATAGCGTTGTTGAGTTGAGGTCCTCTCTCTGCTCTGTGTCTGTGAAGTAGTTACAATGCGGCGGTGCTCGTGCTCGTACATGTGTGTGTGTGTGGGGGGGGAGTTGCCTTGGAAGGAGCCCCGAGGGGATGGGGGGATTTAGACGGAGCTCCTGAGGCGATACTACTTTCAAATTATGCTAGCTTTCCAACATCGTCGACCCTACCTTTGAGTTGATATAGTACGCTTGTTTGCAAACTGTTACTTATTTACACATCCAACAATTATCATCTTTCATTTGGAGTCATGTCTCCAGGCTCCACCCTCTACTGGACTCTATGGATAATACTCTGCTCCAATCACGCATTCGCCCACTGAACTTAGCATAAATGTAGCTGGCCAATCAGGACATGACTACCCGAATATGTGTGGATCACACAGTATATAAGGCAACGTCCATCGCTGTCTGACTTTTCTCTTCAGCGAACGGGGCTTCTAGAACCTCGTCATTATCCCGGCCTCTTCACCGGAAAGGCTCTTCACGACATCTGCTTCGAGTACCTCGGCACAGGCCGCAGAGAGCGGTGTTCAGCAGCCACCAGCCTTGTCTGGCCTGTCGAGCGCTGCCATCAAGATTCCACGCCGGCAGAAGTCCCCGTTAGACCCTGCTCCAGGCGGCAACGCTCCAGGCGGCAACGCTCCAGGCGGCAACGCTCCAGGCGGCAACGCTCCGCCACTGTATTCGGTCATCCCTGCTGAGGCACTGAGCAGACCAAACGTCTGGTTGAAGACAGTCGTGTTGGACCTATGCTGGGCTACTGAAAGCATTACTCAAATAGTATGTAAAACTGCATTGCTGTTTCCTGTTCATTCTGTGCTTTTCAGTTTCCCTGATCTTTCACAGAAATATACAAGCGCACTGTAAGTTTTGAGAGCGTTTGAGGGAAGGAAACATCCTCTTGCATTGGCGGTTATTTCAACAAGCCGTGTACAGTACAAAAAATCCTACCGTATCCAATATCAAGAGCCTAAAGAGAAGTCCTGATATCACCACTAGGCTAGCTGAAGTTCCTCTTGCATCCAGGGATAACTATCCATTTTTCTAAGATAAATTAATACCTAAAACAGCACTTAGAAGTTGAAACCTTTGTAATTAAGTCGGCCTTTGATCAACTTACCCATGCCTTATAAAAGGCAGCTAGAAACAAAATATTACATTCAGCTTCAGCAATGACAAAAACAGTCTCAAGAAATAATTATTCTGAATAGGCAAATGCATTAACAAGGTCTTCAGTGTTAATCTGATTAATGGTCGTGTCAAGACTTTTAACTATGGGCCCCTGGGTAATAATATATCTGCAGAGTAACAGTGAAGTAACCAATTGCTGCTCTCAAAGAGTAATAATTGCAATAATGCTTTAAACTGAGTAATGAGCTATTACAGCTTCATACTTTCCAGTTTATGTGTGCGTGTGCACATGCATGTGGGTATCTGCATCATCATGATCCTGATTCTAAACCACTCATCACTACAAGTAGTTGCAGAGAAACACAGTTTGACCACAGAGACCGACAGCTGCAGACAAATCTCCTGGGTTCAAATAGCACTTGAAGCCCTGGCTTCATGAGGGTGCACCACAGATGTAACCATGTACTTTCTCTTCTGAATGTAGGCGGTGAGGGTTCTTTTTGGGGAACGCTGCACATATTCAGCTTGCCATCCACAACAGGGGCATATTGAGGCAGATGTTGCGCTCAATAATTCACATATTTAATCAGAGGCAGCACACAAAGAGGCTTCATAAAAACTTACTGCTTGTGCCTTCTTGGAAAATGTGTAAATATGTGAATTATTAAGTATAAATTCTCTGTGGTACTGCTGACACCCATGGCTCATGAAACCTATGAAATCAAATATATATCAACTTTGTTACAACAATTAGATCCCACTGAAAAAAAATCCATCCCAGTATTCCTAGGATTTAGGTTCATGTGGATAATTCTGCACCAGACAATTTACCTCCATTGCCAACATTCTGGTCATGGATGGGCCAGCAGCACAACTGGCTTTAAGATAAAGTTTGTGTTCTTTCACAGACATGTTTTTTTATGTTATATACCTCTCCTCGGCAGTGTCTAGAAGGTAACCCCCAAGTAGCAAAACTCTCACAAGATGGTTAAGTTTAGGCATTGACCTCGAATAGTTAAGTTTAGGCATTGACCTCGAATGGTTAAGTTTAAGTATTGACCTCAAACGGATAAGGTTAGGCATTGAATGGTTAAGATTATGATAGGTCGTCTAGTATTCCTGCCTTTTTCCTAATGTTTAGTTTTGCCAAGTGTTTCGTGTTCCCAGTGTCGAGTTTTCCCAGTGAGTTGTTTTCCTGGTTTTTTCTGGTCTTTGGGTTTTCCTGTTACCTGCCTGCTGGACCTGCTGCTTCATTTGGACTCTGGAAGCCTTTTCATTAATAAATCACTGAAATCATTTTGATGCCTCCTCTACTGTCTGCATTTGGGTCCAGCTCCTGTTATCTACATTACTAACCGTGATACAGTTAGTCTGCTTATACCAGAACATGTAAATACCCGGTTGACAGTTCTGACGGATCTGGACATCTGAAAGAGAAAACCCAGGCGTCAAAAATAATGGAATGAATAAAAACCTCCATTGCTCTTTACATAATTTGTCTTGCATGATATTTTTTTGTTTGTTTGTTTGTTTTTTAGATCACACAGGATGAAAATATTACTATACATACAATGTGTCTGAAACAAGTAGGATAAACAGGAGTTGTCAGATATTTTGTTGATTTCCAGGCCACACTGAGTGGAAATTGAGAGTTTGAATCTTTGAGGCACTCTGCTGTCTGCTACTTAATTTGACTCCGTGAAAAAAAAACACTTCCTCTATAAAGGCAGCAGTGCGACTTTGAAGTCACAATGAGGTGCTTTGTTTCGGGACATTACAAAGTATGCTGAGGTGACTGTGAGGTAGTTTTCGGGTGTGTGCACGCACGGTTACATGACTTTGTGTCAGCATCTGGGACTGTGTGTGTGTGTGTGCGTGTGTGTGTGTGTGTGTGTGTGTGTGTGTGTGTGTGCACAAGCACAGTATATATGTGTGTATCTGACAGCAGAACAAAACGTCCTGGCAGCTTGGTGGCCTTGAGAGCTGTTACTGTTGTTTTCTGTCAAAAGCTTGACAGGTCACTCCACTCTTAGAATAGAATAGAACACACTAGAATATAACGGATAAGAAAAGTGAAGAGAAAAAGGTGAGTTTTGGACTTTGGAATCATTGTGGTGCTACAAAATTGTTTCTGAATGAGATAATGATTGGACTTGGAAGAGACAGAGATTAAAATGTTATACTTGGTGTCATGTGTTACAATTGCTTCTTCTTCTGTCTTTCACCTCAGACCACCAGTTTCCCGTTGGAAGCCCAATTTTCTGCTGAGTCACCAGAGAACCTGGATCCGCTTTTCAAGTTCCATGAGACCATTGCTAAGGTATGACCACCATAATCAATCCCACTTCTACCAATACAATCTCTATATCACAGTGGTTGTCATGTCATGACATAACAATATAACAGTATTAACAGTCCAATGCAGTCCTATACTGAATTAAAAATACACAATGGGGTCAGGATAGCCCTGATTGGGCCTCTTTTCTATCAAGTGCAAGGCAACCTAAAACAAATGGGGGAAAAGGGAAGAGGCCAAATTCTGCAAAATTCTTTACCAAAAAACATTCAGTCAGTGGTTCTTCATCCGGTTGTTTCCATCTGTAAATTGTGTCCAGGAATGGATAATATAGTCGACTAAAACAATCTCATAATATGAAAAAAGTTGACCTTGAATGGTTAAGTTTAGGCATTGACCTAGAATGGTTAAGTTTAGACATTGACCTTGAATGGTTAAGTTAAGGCATTGACTCCAAACGATTAAGTTTAGGCATTGACTCCGAACGATTATATTTAGGCATTGACCTTGAATGGTTAAGTTTAGGCATTGACCTCGAATGGTTAAGTTTAGGCATTGACCTCGGATGGTTAAGTTTAGGCATTGACCTTGAATGGTTAAGTTTAGGCATTGACCTTAAATGGTTAAGTTTAGGCATTGACTCTGAACGATTAAGTTTAGGCATTGACCTTGAATGGTTAAGTTTAGGCATTGACATCAAATGGTTAAGTTTAAGCATTGACCTAGAATGATTAAGTGTAGGCATTGACCTTGAACGGTTAGGTTTTAATCATTGACATCAAATGGTTCAGTTTTTGCATTGCCCTAGAATGGTTAAGTTTAGGCATTGACCTACAATGATTAAGTTAAGGCATTGACCTACAATGGTTAAGTTTAGGCATTGACCTACAATGGTTAAGTTAAGGCATTGACCTACAATGGTTAAGTTTAGGCAATGACCTACAATGGTTAAGTTTAGGCATTGACCTACAATGGTTAAGTTAAGGCATTGACCTACAATGGTTAAGTTTAGGCATTGACCTACAACGGTTAAGTTTAGGCACTGACCTCAAAAAACTGAAAGGACTTTGCCATAACTCAGTAAAGTTGCTATATTGATTTTTTTTCTCTGTTGCTAACAAAAGATGACAATGCTGAAGGACCAAGCCCTGATCAATGACCATTATACTATGTATCATAGTTCTGAGCACTGATGGAAGAAGTATTCAGATAATTTTACTAAAGTAAAAGTACTAATACCACACTGTGAAAATACTCCACTACTACTACTACTACTAAGTGTCCTGCATTGAAAACCTTACTTAAGTTAAAGTATGCAAGTATTATCATCAAAATGCACTTTAAGTATGAAGAGTAAAAGTAGTGATTGTGCAGTGAAATGTTTCCTGTCAGTGTTTTACTAGTATATATGATTCTGGATTAATATTACTGCTGCATTAATGTGTACGTTGCATTTCAATTCTGTAGATGTTTCTAACTCCTTTTTATACTGTTGGGTAGTTAAATCTAGAGCAACGCATCATAGTCTATACGATCATCATATGTTTGTAGCATTGCTGTCCTGTGAGAACCACGTATCTCTAAAACGTCAACTTCTTATGGTGTCAGAAAAACAGCCGTTTTCAGCATTGTGACGATGCATTTTCCTGCTGATCTAAGAGGATTTTTATATATAGTTTATAAAATCTGGTAGGCTGAAATATTGGTAAAGGAGACTACAGTTTTGTATGGCTGCAATATAACCTCACACACACATAACACACTGCTGATGAGCTGCAAGCCATGGTGAGCAAAGAAGAAACCCTGCACCATCTTTGATGATAGCCATTAAGTAACTGAAATGTCCGGGTTCTGGGAGATGTCCACTAAGCTAATACAAAACCATTAATATTGTGGCGAGATAAATGACAACTTAAATATTAAAATGGATAATTTCGATAAATTAATGCTTCAGTTAATTCACATTATGGAGCAATTCAGTCAAAACTGTTTTTCTTCATCTCCTAATTTTTATGTTCACATAGCAGTAAGTCCAGGAAGGTTCACGATAGCTTTCTCAATTTTTCTTATTTTTGTTTTGAGACTTTTGCACCGGCAGAAGCACTTGTAGCGTCCTTCTTGCTGTTGCTAAGCAACTGCAAAACCAGCTGCTGTAGTCACTCAGCTGGTGTAGCAGATGAAATTAGCTGGGTCATTAGCTAAGTAAAGCATAAAAAGGTCACCATCTATTTTTGCTACAACAGTCAAAAGCCTGATCGTATTTACTGATATTCACTGGAGATGAAGGAGAGCAAGGTGCGAAAACATTCAAAACTGTCTTTACTTTCAGTTTCCTAGTACAGCAGATCTGAGAATGAGCCCGAGATGTTGCCAATGTCTGCTCAGGGCTGCACGGTTTTCAACTTTGCAGATTCAGGGTTTTCCAAAACAAAAGAAAAGACTGTTACAAAAATAGAAAAGGCATCTGGAGTTCAAAAGCAGCATGGGAAAAAAAAAACACAGGATGCATCCTGTGTGATCCTAGTCTTCTGTTGCCATAAAAGTCAGAACTTAGTCTTTCCGATCCAATGACTCCAAATCTTTGTAAAAGTCTTGCCAAATTGTGATTTCTATCTCGACTTAGCCAACAGTTTGGATCTTTTAAAATAACCCTCACTGTTAGAAGGAACCAGTGTTAATTTCATTCAGGAAAACTATAGTTGTGTTCATCAACTACCTTTTTTTCCATGACTAAGTTGAGGTGATGATGAGACGGCACCGACGCAGGACCGGTCCTAGACTTTTGTGGGCCCTTGGCAGTATTTTGGTTTGGGGGCTCCCCTCATGGTAATTTGTTTCCACTTCACATGGCACTGAACCAACTTGTGTATTGTAAATATTATTTTCTGCACACATAATGTACAAATTTAGCCTGATCTAACTTTGGAGCATATTTTAGTGTTAAGTGTGTTAGTCTCATTAGAGAGGGGTGGGGCTGAATCTCACCAATCTTCATGAGTAAGGTGTCCGAATGAAGAAAGGTTTTGACAACCAAAAACACATGATGCCCAAGTCAACCATATGGGGAAGAACATCCTTTTCTCCCAAATAACTCATAATATTGTGCACTGTGCTTGTGCTGGCTGACGATCCAACATGTCCTGACAAACTTAAGCACCTGCAAATTAAAGATAACAATACTATGATTTATTTTATCAGCTGCATCAGGCCCATTCAAACTGGCTCCCCCAGATTTGTTTTTATACATTTTCAAATATAAATGACTATTTATAGTATGGCACGGCTGAATACTTGATGGTTATTATTTACTGAGAGATGTACCTCCATATTGTCCACTATATCCAGCTAATCAACATTATATATTCAATATATAGTCAATTTCAAGTGCTTTCCGTCTTGCGTTAGTCCAGAGTTGTAACTAAACCTTGACTGAGATAATCATTGTCTTGTTTTAAAATGATGTGCGCCTATGAGGAGTGCCATCGTTATCTTTTCCGAGCTTCACCGTTGGCGTTTATCAAACGTAATAAATAATACAAAGTCACAGAACATCCCTGGAAGTATCTGGCAAGCAAGCAACACACAGACAGACCATGAGATTCACTGCCCAGCTTAATGTTGTCACAATACTGAAATTTCCAATTTAGATACAATCAGTGTCCTAAATTAACTTTTTGACTCACCGGCCAAGGGGACTGGTAGATGACAAAAATCCACCGCCCAAGCATATTTTTCTGGGCCAAAATAATAAATTGCCTAACGTTAGCTAGCTGATACGTTTTTCATTAGAACAAGCTTATGTGTCTTACTATTAGCTTGTACTGTAGTTGTTTAGCCAACATGAAAAAACTTCGGTAGGATTGCAACTAAAAGTTCTGGGTCAGTTTTGCATACCAAGGCGCCGAGAGGCAACCTGGGGCTACCAGAATGACTAACAACTGCTCCAGCTTCACTCCCCCCAAAAGGGGAGGAATGAGATGGCGGAAAGGTGGAAAACCGCTTTCTTGGCCATGGCACGGGTACAAATGTGTCCACCCGCAGGGGTGTACCGTCATTCTGCTGTGCCACGGGAGAACCATCGCGGGCAGTGGATGTTGCATCGATTGGCAAACAGATCCACTTCCGCTCTCCTGAACCGGGACTTCTATCAGCTTCCACTTGTCTTGCAGGGGTCAGCCCCTCAACATCAGGTCGGCACCCCTGTTTTCCAGTCCAGGAATGTGGAGAGCCTTCAGAGACAACAGGTGCTCTGAGGCCCACAACCACAGGGTCTCCACTGTTTCCAACAGGGCAGCGGACCGGACTCTGCCCTGCCTGTTGAAGTAAGCCACCGTGATGCAGTTGTTTGTCCTCACTAGCATGTGCTTTCCCCGTATCAGGGGCCTGAAAGGCTGGAGGACCAAAAACCACACTCCCACCCGCACTCTCCCCAAGCAAGTCCCCGCCACCCCCACCCACTCAGGGATGCGTCCGTGAACAGCATGACGTAGGAAGTAACTTGTTCGTGCAGTGTTCCCTGTAACAGGTGTTGCGGGGACCACCAATAGCATAGCTCGTTCTCTGCCGATGGGGGATGGTAACCAAGCTTGTGCTTCTTTGCAACCCCAGCACCTGTATAAAGGTCAACTCCACAACAGCAGGGCAATCCGTCTGAGTTCCAACAGAATAGCCTGCAGACTGCATGCATCAAGCACGACCCTCAGATACTCCACCTGATGGTACGGCAGGGGGCCGTTCTTCTTCCAATTGATCGCAAATCCCAACTTGGTTAGGAGTAAGATCAAGTAGCCGGTAAGAATCGACCGGCAGGCCAGGCAGGCTGGAGGTTGCAGAACACCCTCTTGTGCGTGGTCCGCCCCAAGGCACTGGAAACAGGCGTTGTGAAGATCCACTCCGGCGATGAGGCTGGGGCATGACATTGGCGAGGTTCTTGAAGCGCCGACTCCATCCATGGCGATGAGCGGGCAAATCGCTGAAGAGAAAAAGGATGATTGACAGCGAGGGAAGCTACCTTATATATAGAAGCTACCTTATATATAGAGAATTACCCATAGAGTCCAATAGAGGGCAAAGCCTGCGTGAGTTAGAACCAGTCCACTGGTTTGCCATTGGGGTACCTGAGGAGATACCAGTGATGAGGGTTCTATTGTTGATGTTGGTGTTAGCAAAAACATATGAGTCATTCTTTAATCTAGTCCTACTCGCAGCAGTCTGTGTCTGTGATCAGACCCCAATGATGATATGCCAAGACAAATGTTTTGACAAATGTATCTGTCAGCATCCACAGACAGTGCCATTATAGAAATGAGTCCCATCAATCAGCCCAAGGAAGTGTAGCATGTATAAATGCATAAAAGGGGCCTCTCATATCTCCACAATGCTAGTTTGCCTTGTTGGGAATACAGTCAATATAGTCAGGGGCTTGTCTACGTGGTGGAGTGGAACCCTTGCCTCAAAATTTAGTAGCTTTGTTGCACAGACAAAAGTCAGTGTTATGGACTCCAGCAAGCCTCAAACTTCCTCTGTGAGAAACCTATTACAATGGACTGCAATTATATAGATGGTAAATGGACTTGTGCTTTACACTACATGCCAACCTTCACCCATTCACACAGATATTCATACACTGATAGCAAGAGGGTGCTATACAAGGTGCCATCAGGATCTAATTTAAATGCTGACGCACACACGTATGGCACAGCCTTCGGGAGCAATTTGGGGTCCAGTATCTTGCCCAAGGACACTTTGAGATGCGGACTGGAGGACCCACGGATCGAACCACGGATCGAACCACCGATCTTCCGATTACGTGACGACCCGCTCTACCCCTGAACTGCATTTATATAGTGTCTTTCTTCCTTACAGGACAAAGCGCTTTACAACTTGCCTCTCATTCACCCATTCACACACACATTCATACAATGATGGTTGCGGAGCCACCATGCAAGGCACTGGCCTGCCCATCGGGAGCAACTTGGGGTCCAGTGTCTTGCTCAAAGACACTTTGACATGTGGAAAGGAGGAGCCGGGGCTCAGACTTGCCAACCTTGTGATTAAAGGACGACCCGCTCTACCTCCAGAGCCACAGCCCCCAATCTACTGTATCACAGCAATATCACTGAGAATCAAAATTGATTAGCGTATTCCTTTACTGGGTGGTTTATACATACCGGAGAACTTAGTAGAAGACACTGATTTTGATAAAGTTCAACATGATACTGTAAGGTAGCTTTTTATAATCGGTTAATTTGTGTCCCCACACAAATCGATGGATTGCCTGTTCCGGGTAGGGAATGAGTCCTTACCCAAAGTGAAGGAGTTCGAGTACCTCAGGGTCGTGTTCGCGAGTGAGGGGACAATGGAACGTGAGATTGGCCGGAGAATCGGAGCAGCGGGGGGCGGTATTGCATTCACTTGACCGCACCGTTGTGACGAAAAGATAGCTGAGCCGGAAGGCAAAGCTCTCGATCTACCTGTCAATCTTTGTTCCTACTCTCACCTATGGTCATGAGGGCTGGGTCATGACCGAAAGAACTAGATCGCGGGTACAAGCGGCCGAAATGGGTTTTCTCAGGAGGGTGGCTGGCGTCTCACTTAGAGATAGGGTGAGAAGCTCAGTCATCCGTGAGGGACTCGGTGTAGAACCGCTACTCCTTTGCGTTGAAAGAAGCCAGCTGAGATGGTTAGGGCATCTAGTAAGGATTTGGGGGATAATCATACTCTATGTAGCTATGGAACTGCAGGGCTACAACCTGAGCCCTGGTTGTTGTTTTCTTTGGCCAATATTTGTTTACACTTTGGAAAATTGGCATCTTTAAAAGTAAAAAGCCATGAGCAGTTCTTGTTTCCAATGTACCCAAGGATGTAGAGACAACTATCACTGGACTTGTCATGAATATCAATAATGATGCTTCGTTATGCTTCATGAGCTCCATAGAGCACAAGAGAGTTCTGTTCATTGTACTTGTTGTGCTTACCTTTATTTGAGAACAGATGAGGAGTTTAAATGTATTATGCACTGATTGGCTGATGGCGAGATGGCCTGGTGATGATGGAGCGATCTGTGGTCCATCTAAGAGCAAGAGGGGCCAAGTTTCAGCAGTTTCAGAATTCCTCCAAACACTTTCCAACACTGGAAAAGGTCCTCTCCTACTCAGGTGTTAGGCATTGAGCAGTGTCTGAATCCCACCTGTGTACCTACCTATTCACAAATAGATGCAACTTCTCAGTGGGCGATGTGAATGACGCAACACAAATGATGCGACGTGAATGCCGCGAATGACGTCAAAACCGGAATTTGCATCATACATGTATTCACGCGAGTTGAAATCAGACACAGCACACAGCTCTATGAAGTTCAACGAGCTGTGTGCGCCTCTGGAGGATGTTATGAACGCAGACTGGCCAGCGTTTGGTTGTCCAAAGTATCTGTGTCTTCAGCAATAGTTCTTATTTTGGCCATGGTTGTTGAAATGTTGTTGGTATCCATGGAGGTAAGCCCCTCCTTCTCTCCGGCACATCTAGTGCAAGTGACACTTGGTCAAACTTGCAATGGCAACGTGTTTGGTGTGAACACAGCATTATACTTTCGCAGTGTATAACATAAAATGCAGAAAGTTAGACGTGCTGATGGTTCCAAATTTTCAATAAACTCAATTCAGTTATTCAAATAATGCAAAATTATTCTGTAGGGGTTTTGCAGTGGTTTTATCACATTCAACGACACATCCCATCTTCTGTACTCCTACACTTTTTTCTGTCTGTATGGTATGCCAGGTGTTTGCCAGAGAAGTCAAACGACAAGGCTGGTGTGTGTTGCACTTTAGTTATGCTAAACTTTTTCAGCATCACGGACAGTGATATGAGGTTTCTGTGCCTGTGCGCTCACATAAAAAAAACCCTGCTCAGGTGGTTGCAGTTATTCAGATTGATTAGATCGCTACTCATGCTGAAGTTGGATGGTGCTATGCTGGGAATGACATCGGGTAACCATTTGACTGTGTCAAAGTGTCTGTATAACAACACTGGGAAAAAAATGCAACTGCATAAATTGTTATATTAGTCAGATATATTGCCAGTTTTGTAATACATACATTGTCATTTTTCATAATATTACCTGAAGAGCGTCTTTATTTACAGAGACGTGCCCTGTTGGCAGTGTAAAGGCTTTGATTAAAACCCTTGTGTGTCTAGGAGGAAGGTTGCAGCCATGGTGGTGCAGAGGAGAAAAATAGGGTTGTCGTCTGGCCTTAATCATCACATCCTTGGAGATCAGGCAATGTGCCAGATGTTATTTGTGCAGCTTGTAAAAAAGGGGGGGGGGGGGAGGGGGGTGGAGGGGGGGGGGAGAGAGAGAGAGTGAGAGGGGCACAGAATGCCAGTTACATAAAAACACAAGGCCAAGGGTACACTGACACAACATGTCATGATGAAGGGCAAATGGGAGGTGGCAGATATGTTATTCCCCATGTTAAATATTCAGATTGGGGGGGGGGGGTAAAGAGAGGCAGAAAGCCTCTGTGACCTCTTTTGTGGTTTGTGTATACGTATATGTTCTGAAATGTCAGGCAGTCTCACTACTTATCAGCAACAATTCTATTTGGAGGGAGACATGGAGAGAAATAAAACACATACACTAATACATAGTGTAGCTTTCTGCACTATGTAGGTTACAATGTAGTGAGACATTTAAGGAAGCATCATTTTTTTTTCCCCTCTATCATTAATTACTTTGCTCATACAGTACATGTATGCCATTTATTATAGATATTCACCTCATAAACATTTATTTAAGATAGGCAAGGGGAGAAATACAAATAGCCAAAGGATAAAGTGCATTTTGGGTCATTCCATTAGATCACAAGTACGAAACTGGTGCTTTGTGTCTTAAAGGGGACATTTCATGCTCATTTTCAGGTTCTTACATGTATTTTGTATTTCTACTAGAACATGTTTACATGCTGTAATGTTAAAAAAAAACTTTATTTTCCTCATACTGTCTGCCTTAATATGCCTGTATTCACCCTCTGTCTGAAATTCTCCGTTTTAGTGCATTTGCAACGGAATTGCGTTGCGAGGCAACAGTTTGGGTCCATGTTTACTTCCTGTCAGCTGATGTTATTCACATACACTGCAACAGTAAATAAACTGGGACACATTTAGAATGTTTACGTTTAAAACCGTGTAATGGTCTAAATATTGTACATTTGTGACATCACAAATGGACAGAAATCCTTGTTTCAAACCCACAATTTCTGAATACAGGCTGGGTGTATTTCTCAAGTATATTGAGCGTTTTGATACTTTCATAGTATTTATATAGCACTTAAACCTGCTTTATAATATTAAAGACATGAAAATCTCACTTTTTACAATATGGGACCTTTAAATATTCACTTGTTTTGCTTAAAAATGGTTGTCTGTCAAACAAGTCACATGGACCTATATGCCCTAAAAATTAATTCTCACTTAAAAATCTACAGCAAACATAGGAAAATGCTTTGTTCACTCAAGGTAATTTTTCCCCTAATGACATGATATCAATTTGAGTTACAGTTATTGTACACCAGAACAATGAAGATAACAAAGATTAAGCTTCTGGGGAAACTGGTGCAATATAGCATGCAACTAAGTCATGGTTTTGAGATACCAAGTCATTATTTTGAAAAATGTTGTGAGAAAGGGATGCTAATTTAGATTTTTTTTTCTGACCGGTGACACTCATTTACCGACAAGATTAGTGCCTTGCATGCAGAGGTGCTTTGGTTGTAGCGCCTAACAAGCCGCCCAGCTGCAATGATAACAAACAGGTCAAATCCATCATTTATTGCCAGCTGCAGTGTATGTGCAAAACGGGCAACTGAGTCCCCAGTTCACCCGTCAGGGTGAGTTACTGTAGCTCAGCTGTAGCACGATGCCGCGTGCATTGTCCTGGGCACATGCAGCCCCCTTTCCCCAAGTCTCCATCGCATTACTTAGTTTAGCTGCGAGGTAGTCAGCTAAGTCGAAAGACCGTGTGTGACGACGGACTGAAATATGAAGTTAGCAGTAACGTCGTAGCTATGATCTTAGCAGTGCAGTGTGTGCAGTGAATAAATGCTATAACTCCTCAAGACCCAAGCCAAGATCATGTGTCTTGCCAGCCACCTGCTGATTAAAGTGAAGGAGTTAGCCCCGAAACTAGCAAAACATCAATTATTACATACATTAATTAAAAACATCCCTATTTTGAGACAGTAAGTCATTATTTTGAGAACGTTTTTCATTATATGGGAGACACTTACTCATTCTTTCAGATACTAACTCATTATTCTGAGAAAGTTTCTCATTTTGTTACGATACTAAGTCATTATTTTGAGATACTAACTCATTATTTTGAGGTACCAAGTCATTATTTTAAGAGCGTTTCTCATTTTTTTAGATACTAAGTCATTATTTTGAGAATGTTTTTCATAATTTTGAGATACTAACTAATTATTTTCAGATACTAACTCATTATTTTCAGATACTTACTCAATATTTTGAGAAAGTTTCTCATTTTGTTGTGATTTTTTGATGTTTTGAGATACTAAGTCATTATTTCAAGATAATTAAGACATTATTTTGAGAAAGTTTTTCATAATTTTGAGATACTAAGTCATTATTTTGAGATACTAACTAATAACTTTGAGATACTAAGTCATTATTTTGAGATACTAACTAATAACTTTGAGATACTAAGTCATTATTTTGAGATACTAACTAATAACTTTGAGATACTAAGTCATTATTTTGAGATACTAACTAATAACTTTGAGATACTAAGTCATTATTTTGAGATACTAACTAATAACTTTGAGATACTAAGTCATTATTTTGAGATACTAACTAATAATTTTGAGATACTAAGTCATTATTTCAAGATAATTAAGACATTATTTTGAGAAAGTTTTTCATAATTTTGAGATACTAAGTCATTATTTTGAGATACTAACTAATAACTTTGAGATACTAAGTCATTATTTTGAGATACTAACTAATAATTTTGAGATACTATGTCATTATTTTGAGATACTAACTCAGAATTTTGAGATACTATGTCATTATTATGAGATACTAAGTCATTATTTTGAGATACTAACTCAGAATTTTGAGATACTAAGTCATTATTTTGAGATACTAACTAATAATTTTGAGATAATAACTCATTATTTTGAGATACTAACTTATTATTTTACGATAATAACTCATTATTTTGAGATACTAACTTATTATTTTGAGATAATATGTCATTATTTTGAGATACTAACTTATTATTTTACGATAATAACTCATTATTTTGAGATACTAACTTATTATTTTGAGATAATATGTCATTATTTTGAGATACTAACTTATTATTTTATGATAATAACTCATTATTTTGAGATACTAACTTATTATTTTGAGATACTAAGTCACTATTTTGAGATACTGTCCTTATTTCGAGATACTAAGTCATTATTCTGAGAAAGTTTCTCATTATAACTTGCGGGGTCTTTTGGTTTTCATCATATTGGCGGAAATGGGCTTCCATAAGATGTATTTACTTACAGTGGAGTAACGTATTTGTCCTTGTTTCAAAGCTTCATTTCATTGAACTTTGACCCGCAAAATTGTTAATCTACATTGTCCATCCGATTTGAGTAACTGTAATCTGGTTATAATTTATTTTATTAACTAATTTGAGATGAAAGACAAAAATATACAAGCTTTTTTTTTTTTATACCAACGTTACGGTGAAGTATAAAGCTTTATCTTTTTACACTCAATTTAATTGTTCAACGGACTGTGGTATTATTTCATTTTATTGTCTGGTCTGACGGCACCGTAACAAATTTCTGTCACAACCCAATCTGTGATATCACATTAAATGTTGGACATTAGCTGTGAGATGCATCTAACGTGTGGTCTGAAGTGCAATTTTACTAATGCAAATGCTATACAATGCTATACAATTGTTCATTCTAGTCCTTTTGAATGGTTTAAAATATGATTTGAAAATGTGGTAAATTCTTCTGTACTTTTTTCTTTTCGTAATTTTCTTTTCCCACCATAAAGCCTCAGCCTTCCTCTGTTTTCACCTCTTTCTCCCAGTGTCTCCAACCTCTCTCTCTCTCTCTCTCTCTCACACACACACACACACACACACACACACACACACACACACACAAACACACACACAGACATACATCCTTGCTCTCTGTGGAATGGTGTGTGTGCATTGTTAGTGTTCTAGCTCAGGGACCGTGCCTATACTCTGCGTCCCTGTACTCATTTGTCAAGTGCCGTTTTGGACTCGGCTTTGGTTGGGAGGGTTCAGGGTGGCAGGTGGCTACAGCAGGCATCTCTCTCTCTTTTTCTTTCCCTCCTCTTGTCTCCCTAGCTCCCCTGGCCTCTCTAACTGTCTCTCAGTGGGAAGTGTTCTCTGTGTAGCTAATTTTTTAAGCATGGCATTGTGTATGAATTGGCTCCCCCTGACTTGGCAGGGCGAGAGGCTGGCATTGATCAAGTCACTGAACGATGGATAGCGCTGGCACTCTCCTTTACTGGTCCCTGTTGCACACTGCTGGGCATGCACATTAGATTTGGGAACGTTCAAGTGCATCTATGTGTGGAACATAGGCATTATGTTTTGTAGTTTTTGGTTGCTTAAACCTAACCCTATAGCTACGAGGGTGTTAGAACACAAAACGCTCATTTGACTCATTTTTGTAACAGTTTTGGAACAAACAATGTGGTGCACAAAAAAGGGGCACCAGATGAGAAAATGCTTGGCAAGGCAATGACCTGCTTTGTCATTTAGGTTGGTGGGCTGGTACTAATTTGTTACAGACATGCAATCGATTCACTAAATAATTGTATTTTTATTACTGCGAGCCTGCATTATTGCACTCCTTCTTCCCCCAACGTGCTACAGGACTTCATCATTCCCTGAATAAACACATCAAGGTGCAGACAAACAGCGCGTTCCAGGTGTTCTGGAACTGCCAAGATCAAATCCTTGCTTGAGGCATCGATATACAAACTTAAAGGTCCCATATTATGCTCATTTTCAGGTTCATACTTGTATTTTGTTTTTCTACTAGAACATGTTTACATGCTTTAATGTTAAAAAAAAAACTTTATTTTCCTCATACAGTCTGCCTGAATATACTGTACATGTATTCCCCCCCCCCTGCCTGAAACGCTCCGTTTTAGTGCATTTCAACGGAATTGCAACGGAATTGCGTTGCTAGGCAACAGTTTGGGGACCATGTTTACTTCCTGTCAGCTGATGTTATTTACATACACTGCAACAGGAAATAAACTGGGACACATTTAGAATGTTTATGTTGAAAACCGTGTTACGGTCTAAATATTGTATATTTGTGACATCACAAATGGACAGAAATCCTGACGGCTTGTTTCAAACGCGTAATTTCTGAAAGCGAGTTGTTTGTATTCCTCCGTTTATTGAGCATTTTGATACTTTCACAGTATTTGTATACTGTAGCACTTAAACCTGCTTTATTATATAAAATACGTGAAAATGTCACTTTTTACAATATGGGACCTTTAAAACAAAAAAAGTTTGAATTGTCCTCCAAACTTATATAAAGGGAGACCTGTTCCAATTAGCCACACTTGTGGGTCAAAAAGCAACTGCTCTCATTGATAGACCTAATGACTTGTACGAATGGGGAATAACATCATACACTTAGGGGCAGGCTCTCCTTAAAGGCATTCATGATGTTACACTCAACTATGCGCATGAAAAGTGACAGGAACAGTTGTGTGAAGAATGAAAAAAATTAAGTTTGAGAGGGAAGTTCAAATCCAAATGGACAAGCCTCTCGGATTTTTGTTTGAGAAATGAAAGATTGGGACACAAACCCCCTCACACTTGAAAGTGTGAGGGGGAGGTTTTCTCTTTTGGCCATATCTTGAGTGACTGCCATAAATCCCCAGCTGCTTTATCCGGAAACATGTTAAGGCCATGCTCAGTCAGATCTTTAATGGTGCTTTTGATACCTTCAAAACGAAGCTTTGCCACTAAAACACATGAGCGCACCATCAGTGCAGAAGAACGAAGTCGAGGAAAAAAAGATTCGAGGACAAAATACTTATACCGCCTCAGGGCATTCATTTTCGAAAGGTAGTTCCTCGTCCCTAGACATTCACACTATATTTACAAGCAATTTACAAATATCATTGAAATTGATTCCGTGTCCTTGTCTTTGAGGGGAAACACAAAGGGAAGTGTAGCAGGAGATAAAAAGGTAAGAAAATAGACAAGGGGGAAAGGAAGGGCAGATGGTGACAGAACAAACAGACCCAAAAATGGACACAGTGACAGAGGGAGAATGACAAAGTAGCAGACAAACCTACAAATATAGATGATGGTGATGGTGATGAAGACTGAATGCCCCCAAATCCCCTCCCAGAGAGAAATTGATCGGTATAAACAGGAGAAAAGTTGGAGAGAATGAAAGAATGGATGATTTCACCAAAGGAAAGAGAGAGTGAAGAGGCAAATGAAGAAATGGTAAGAGCCAGATACAGAAAGCAAAAGCAGTAGAGGATGAAAATGGTGGGAAAAAAAGACAGAGCAGGAAATGAAAGAGAACAGGAAGAAGAAAAAGACAGTAGTGAGAGACGCATAGTATGCTGGGAAGAGGCTCAGATGCAAGAGGGATATTTGGCACATTTTATCTTTAGGTCTTTGTTCATCTGTCTTCTTTATTGAGTTCTGTGAATCCTTCACTTAACCTCCATTTCTCATCTCTCTCAAAGAACACAAATGTCATCAGATTTGATCAGTAAAGGAAGTTAAGAATTAGTGGACAGGAAAGTTTATTTGCCAAGATCAAAAAGTATAAAGTGATATCATCTGTCTAGAAGGTAACCCCCAAGTTACGAAAGCATGCAAAAAGTCTTGCGAAACTTGCGGCCCGACAAACTATCCTAACCCCTAACCATTCGAGGTCAATGCCCAACCTTAATCGACTGAGGCCCACGATCCCAACCAACTTTACTGTCTTTCAGAGGCTGTAGAAGGTTCAGTTTTAGAGCTCTCTCTCTTCATCCAGGAGACCGCTGGTCATAGCCCATGTAAAACCAGAAGTCAACATTGATTTATTTGTTACGTAACTTCAGTACTTGAATTTGAACTAAGTAGTTTTGTTTCGTAAACCTAATCAAGTTATTTTCTTTGAAGACGGCAGTTTATTTTGAAAAGGCTCTATGCATGTAATGAGCAGAAGTTGACGCGTGCGTCGTGTTCTAGGATTTTCATAGAAAAACGTATTAAAAAATGAGGAATAACTTTTTGTAAGATATATGAACCGTTGAGGATACGTTGTGAACATGCAGGTGCCTAAAATTGGCCCTTGAGGAACCCTTTTACAGATCCATAGAAAGGTAGACTTTACCATCTGTATGCACATTTTCACGGTCAAAGTTTTTGTAGAAGGTACAGTAGTTTGTTAACCAGAGAAGCTCAGAGTCATAAAGTCCAACTGAATGTGTTGTATCCAGGATCTCCAGTAGAGATTGTCAAGAGTCCACTTGGTTCCTAGAAAGCGAGCGAGCCAATCGGGACCCTGAGACGGGCTAAATCCAAATTATATTTGGTCTAATCAAGTCAGGTAGGTTGTATTGCTTCAGGTCTTAGGTCTGTGTTTCAATATGTCTAATACCCGAGTGGGTCAGAGCAGACTTTCTATCATCTCCTCGTTAATTGGCGGTGCCTCACGCTGCTGTCAGTTTGGTGTTCTATCCCGCATTGAGTATGGTCTAATTATTTTTAATTCTATTCAGAGCAGGTCTGACTGTCCAAGGGACCTTTTGGATTGGGTGTTTTTTTTAATGTAATTTATGCATGCCAGGTTGGGGTAGGTGTTCAATGGATCAGTTTTTGATAGGATCCAAAAAAAAAAAAAGTAAGATCTCTAATCTAAAGTTCAAAAAGCTCAATCAACAAAAGCCCAGTGTCGCTTTTTGTAAAGACCTCCAATTTTATAATGACCTTAACAATGACAATGACCTTCGACAACAAGTATTAACCTGGTTACTTAAAGAAATGTTACACCTTTCAAAATGTACTCTTATTTAACCTTTCTAGAACATTTTGATTGTCAGAGCTCATGAGGTCGTAAAGGAGTTATCCACCATTAGCATCACCATTGCCACTGAAAGAGACACAGTAACGTAGTTTCTGTCCTCTGCTTTAGGTGTTTTCTGTCTATTTCACTTCACCTCTTTTGAGACAAATTACTTGTAATTAGCAAATAGATTTGTTTAAGTTTACATTATTTGTCATTTGTGCTGCCGTTAATGTACAACTACAAATTACATACAAAGAAATGTCCGGCTCCTGCTCGCTATCTCACACACTGGGACATTCTGAGTCTTTTAAATTCAATTTGCAAATTCCCGGGTTTCAATGTAATAGGAAGTCAAGTCAAGTCAATTTTATTTGTATAGCCCAAAATCACAAATTTGCCTCGGGGGGCTTTAAAATCTGTACAGGATACGACATCCTCTGTCCTTGACAGTGCGACCCTCAAAACTTTGAACAGGGAAAAAAAATGGAAGAAACCTCAGGAAGAGCAACAAAGGAGGGATCCCCCTTCCAGGATGGACAGACGTGCAATAGATGACGTGTGTACAGAGTAACAACATAATGAATATACAACATAGACAATCCATATGACAAAAAAATAATATGTATAATGTGAATATAAGTGAGAAGGTGGATTCAGGAGGATGTCAAGCAGCTTACAGGCGTCGCCAAACAGATATAGCCAGAGCAACACAACCTCCTCTCGTCGCCAAACCGGTAGAGCAAGGGCAACACGACCTCCTTTCCACACCAACCAGATAGAGCCTTAGCAACACAACCTCCTCTCCACGTCAAGATAGATAGAGCCCGAGCAACAAGACCAAGAGAGAGGACAATATTTTTGTTTTTAATTCACAGTTGCTTAGTAATATAAACGTATGTTACCCATGCCAATAAGCCCCCTTGAACTGAGGTAGGTTGTTAGAGAGGCTAAATCTCCTGGAGGACGGAGGTCCATGTCTGTCATTTGGAATGAGGCACCACCGGGAAGACTGCGCCATGCAACTCCAGTGCATATGTTTTGGCAGGGGTGGAAGCATTGGGTGTTATGGGGGCGGCTGAGGCTCAGAGGTAGAGCAGGTCGCCCACCAATCAGAAGGTCAGCGGTTTGATCCCCAGCTTCTCCATGTCGAAGTGTCCTTGGGCAAGAAACTGAATCCCAAATTGCTCCTGAAGGCTGTGCCATTGGTGTGTGAATGAGTATTTAGATTAGATCCTGATGGGTGGGTTGGCACCTTGCATGGAAGCCTCTGCCATCAGGGTATGAATGTGAGTCCTTTGAGTGGTTGGAAGACTAGAAAGGCGCTATATAAGTCCATTTACCATTTTATGGGGAACTAAATGTACAGTAACTGTTGGCCTACTACAATTTTGCCACCAATAATGGAAAATTACCACAGTGATGCTTTTAATGTTAATCTCACTATTGTAATACTTTTATTCTTTTGTACTTTTGTAGACATGACCCAGAACATGTGATTACTGTGCTCTACAAAAAAAAAGTGTGAAGCAGATTTGTGTAATGCAATTGCTTCCCAGCCTTGTCCACTGCCTTCTCGATAAATGCTCAAGAAGAGGGGATCATTAAAGAAGCCATTAAATAGAGATTATAGCAGAGAGAGAAAAAGGAGGAGGGAAAACAGAGGCTTTTCCATCCAGTAAGATCAAAGCCTTGGCTTGTGTGTTGATGGATTGGATTTATCTCTTTTCTGTTGCTTGTAAGGCCTGAGGGGCTTTTTGGAGATAAGATTTGCCCTCCTTAGACATTCTCCTAGGGGTCAATAGTGAACAAACAATTTAGAGAGTCAACATCTGTACTTGTATTTCAAACAGAAAACCCAGAGCTACGACAACAGTCTTAATACATTGATCAGCCAGTTACTGGAATTTAAATATGACCATTCATTACATACTGTAGGTTAAACAGTGGAGTTAAACCATTTACAGAATAAATACTGATCACCCACCATTCCTGAATCTGTCACATCTTTTATTCTTTTGTACACTGTACTGTGCCATTATCACTGCCCCAACAATATATTACAACTTTGGAAAAAAAACAACAGAAAAGTAAAATCCACAGACTTATGCTTGATAAAATCAATTTTATATTAATTCATCTCAATTAAATCCTCTCATTAGCATTCTGAGCAGCACGACCCACTGAGCAATTTGAGGTTGAAAATATGTTTAATAGATGCATATTATATGTCTGTTTGTCTGTAGACATTTAGTTTAAATTGAAAAGTGAAAGTTTAGTAGACATTTAGTTTTGGCCTAGACATTGTTTCAATGTCTTTTCAAAGATATTTAGACATAGCAGATAATCAATTAATGACTTAACAGTCCCATATTGTAAAAAGTGATATTTATTTATCATGTCTTTTATATTATAAAGCAGGTTTAAGTGCTTTATAAATACTGTTAAACTATCAAAACACTCAATATACGGAGAAATAAACACAGCCCGTATTCAGAAATTTTGCGTTTGAAACAAGCCGTCATGATTTCTGTCCATTTGTGATGTCACAAATATATATAAATATTTAGACCACTACACGGTTTTAAGCAAAAACATTCTAAATGTCTCCCAGTTTATTTCCTGTTGCAGTGTATGTAAATAACATCAGCTGACAGGAAGTAAACATGGACCCAAACTGTTGCCTAGCAATGCAATTCTGTTGCAATTCCATTGAAATGCATTAAAACGGAGCATTTCAGAAAGAGGGTAAAAACAGGTATGTTCAGGCAGACAGTACGAGGAAACATTTTTGAACATTACAGCAGTAAACATGGTCTAGTAGAAACACAAAATACAAGTAGGAACCTGAAAATGAGCATGATATTTAATGGAAACTTTCACTTTTCAACTTATTTTTAGCTTAACAATTTAATCTACATCTTTTAGACATTCAATAAATAACACAAATGACCTAATTTAGTGAAGTCTTTTATTTGAAAATGTATATAGTAGGGCCGTCCAAGTTAACGCGATAATAAAGAATAAGATGAATTGTTCTCATCGGAGATCATTAGAATCACAAGCCCCTTTCCATACACATGTACTGGCTTGGCTTGACTCAGTGCATCAGCCCAGCATGGCAGGGATTTGCATCTCCAGTACTCGCTTGAAGGTAGGCTATGTATAACCATGGCCAGAGCTGGCCCGAGGCATAGGCGAACTAAGTGGCTGCTTAGGGCCTCCATGGCTACCAGAAGGCCCCCCAAGAGAGCTTATAAAAGAGCCGGGCGGCCCTATGCATCCACTGCACAAGTTGCATAAGGCCTCCGCCTCCCTTTGTCTCAAAGTGGGTGTCAACGTTTACAACTTCAATGAGAGGATGTAGCGGATCGATGGACAGAGTGTGTAGCAGTGGTGATGGATTTTGTGGACATGTAGAGCTGGATGTCATCGGCATAGCAGTTAAAGTGGAGGCCATGGCTGTGTATAATGTTACCAAGGGGGAGCAGGTAGAGGGTGAACAGGAGAGGACCAAGCACCAAACCCTGGAGGACGCAAGGGGGAGGAGATGCAGTTGTTGATGTTGATGAACTGTTGTCAGTTTGTGAGATATGACTTTAGCCGGGAGAGGGCAGTGCCAGTGATGTTGAGGGAGGGTTTAAGGCGGGAGAGAAGAATGGTGTGATTGATGGTGTCGAAAGCTGCAGTGGACTGAGGAGTCTGAGGAGAGGAGGAGTTCATTGGTGACTTTGAGGAGAGTTGTTTCTGTGCTCTGTTGTGAGCGGAAGCCAGACTGAAATTGTTCATACAGGTTGTTTGAGATGAGGTGGGTTTTCTGAGTTTTGAGTTGAGAGGCGACAGCACGTTCCACTATTTTTAACAGAAAGGGGAGATCGGAGATGGGCCAAAAATGATTCATGTCATCAGGGTGAGTCCAGGTTTTTTGAGGATGGGGGTGACAGAGACCAGTTTGAGTGTTTTTGGGGACTGGACCAGAGCTGAAGGACGAGTTGATGATGTGTGAGGAGATAGCTGAGGAGACGGTTCTTAACAAAATTGGATGGGATGGGGTCCAGAACACAAGCGGAGCTTCCCATTCCGATCACGAGGTTAGACAGTAGGCCTGCACGATATAAGGAAAATCTGCAATGTGCAATAACATTGTTCAATATTGCATTGACGATATGACTTGCGGTAAATAAACAAATATTTAAGCGTGCATATTAGCTAAACATATGCATATATTTTAAATATAACCAGACTAAATGTTGTTTCTAGAGCAGCAACAGTAATTTTTACAACAGCAAAGTCACTATATAAATTCACTAATAATTTATCTTACTGGAAACAATCTAAAATGTCAATAAAATAAATCACATTCTTGACATCAAAATACTGAGTGAAGCTTAGAAAGATTGAAGAACACAGATATCAGTCAGTATCAGTGATTCCTCCTCCCTCTGCTGATGTGAACCACTGCAGGTACCGCTGGTAGAGGGGGGAGGAGGTGCTGCTTTGTCTCAGCCAGCAGATCAATTTACAAACAGTTAGACTACACAGCCTACTGCCAGCTTCTGTTTTTAGCTTGTGTAGCCAAAGGTTACGCTGCTCCTATATACTTTATGAAGATTATAAATGAATAACACGGAGGCTCCGTAGTCTGCACCCTTGTCAATAACAGCGTGTCACAGCTTCACGCCTTCCAGGTTGGGAGGTGGTCCGGTTACTGTAGATAGTGTTTATTTTAGTTTTGTAACATAAGAGGAAGGAGTTGCACTTGTTAACTGTGAAGGAACTGGCGATGTGATCACTGTGTTGTTTAGAATGAGCGGCAGGAATGGAAATGGTGGTTGTTTTAACGGCCTTCCTGTAAACAGCAAGCAACACCACCTCCTCGCCCCTCAGGACGAGGTTGGTCAATGTATGTGAATCCAGTGGGTTTGGTCTGGTTTAGTGAGAAATAGTCCAGGGGGTTTGTGCCCGGTTTCAGTGAGGCAGAGGAAGTCCAGGTTATTATCTGTTATTGATTCATTCAGAATGAGGCTTTTATTGTCGAGTGAACGAGTGTTTCAGGTGACGTTGCCTTGTGACAGGTTGTAAGGATTGAGGTGAGGAGACGGAGATTGGACAGATTCACGTGTTGCTTGTTGTTGTGACGTTATGAGGAAGTAGGTGTGCGAATGGACCACAGGGGAAGGGGTGGAATTTGGGGACATTGGGGAAGTTGTATGTAAACAGATGGCCAGAGCCTCTTCCTGTGTGGAAGATGGCGTGTGTGGAGTAGTCCAGTTTCTTTAAAGGATGTCCATGCAGTCCGGACGCAGGTGGTTATCAAGTTTATGAGGATCTGAGGCGGAGTACAGCGGCGGTGGCGGAGCGTTAGCACAAGGCTAGCGTTAGCGGGAAGGAGAGGCGATGTGTAACCCGGGAGTATCCACAGGATACACCAACAATCCGGTGAAGAGAAGAGGAAGCCTGGAGAGGCTACTGGCCTGTTTGTCAGATTTAAAATCTTGCTTGGAGAATGGAGGTAAACTTGATGCGGTGGTGGCTAGCGGAGAAGACTAACGAGAGCCTGGGAGACCACATTGGGGATGGGAAGACCCCATTTTAAATAACTATAAAGAAATAATTTCCCCATGTTTTTCGTTGTGCTAAGCATAAGCATTGGATTTGTACTTACGCCACTTAGATACCAAATATTAACATTAGGGATGCACCGATACCGATACCAGTATCGGGTGTTGGGCATCGGGTCCGAAACTGTGCTCATGTACTCATACTCGTACTCGCAAAACGGCTCCGATACAACGGCACCGATACCACTTTACGGTGGCGCGCCCGACCCTGCTGGGCCGGGATCCCACCTCAACCGACGCACGCCGGCCCTCACTTTCATTGCGCTACAGCGTTTTGCTTGCACCCTCTGACTCGCGCGTGCGTTAGACACCTTGGTCCGTGTTTCAAGACGGGTCGGGTGGGTTGCCGACATCGCCGCAGACCCCTTGTGCCTTTTACGTGGGCCGAGCCCCGATCTGGCGGCACGTAGCGGTTGAGGCGCACTAAGGACAGTCCACCCCGGTCGACAGTCGCACCAGGAGCAGGGGGTCGTCCTCAGCGGGGAGAGAGGGCACAGCGAGCCCTTTGTCCACAGTGTGGCGAGGTCCGGGCGGGGAGCACCTTCGCCCCGAGCCTTTCCAGGCCGACCTAGAGCCGGTTGCGGCGCAGCGCCTCATATGCGGGACTCCCCAGCCTGCCGTTTGTCGCTCACACCCTCCTGTTAACGAGGGTCTTTTGGCACAGAGAAGTACTCGTATCGGTACTCAGTATCGGCGAGTACCCAAATGTAAGTACTTGTACTTGTACTCGGTCTGAAAAAAAGTGGTATTGGTGCATCCCTAATGAACATACTGCTATTTATTCACATAAATCAGTTCACTTGGGGTATTTGAAATGCATTTTGAAGACAATGGATAGAAACATTACAGTTCTTGTTTGACGTACTCTCATGCATGTGCACCTGTATGTACAGTTTGTGGAGAGACAGATTGGAGGAAAAATGATCACATCTTTGCCAGTCAGTCAGCCAGTGAGTCAGCCAGTGAAGAAGTGCTCGAGTCAGTCAGTCAGTCAGCCAACCAGCCACAAGTTCACTCTTAACTGTCCAGTTTACAACAGCCCGCTATAAAACACGAGCAGCTGACAGCTACAGTCACTTCTGTCTGACACACTCCGGAGTTGCTATGACGTTACTACAGCAGCAGTCTGCATCGCTGTGATGACAAGCTCCTTTATCATCTGTTAACAGGAGGTAGGGGTTTGTGCGTGTGCACGCTTGTGAGGAAGCAGCGAAGCAAGTACAAGCAGTATGCCTCGGTTAGGTGCGTGTCTATAGGTGGTTGTGTATGTGTGAGTGTGTATGACAGAGACAGGCATGAGTGTGTATGAGACCTGACAGAGGCGTCCAGGTTGACAGCCTTTGTAATGGAGGAGAAGGTAATTTGTTAGACGGATCCTCCTCTGTGGCCGCCTGCATGTCTCCC
Source organism: Sebastes umbrosus (assembly GCF_015220745.1). NCBI lineage: Eukaryota > Metazoa > Chordata > Actinopteri > Perciformes > Sebastidae > Sebastes > Sebastes umbrosus. The sequence continues at coordinate 33,960,852 of NC_051273.1, forward strand.
CGCTGTTCATCCTTCTCTCCATCGCTCTCCCTGCATTGCATCTTCTGTAAATCTCTCTCAACCACTCTTTCTTTCCCACTTACCCTCCATCTCTCACCATCCTTCTTGTCGAATGCTCCTCCTCCATCCCTCTCTTTCCTCCTCCCTTTGCCCGGCTCGGGCCCTCATCCATCAGGCCTAATGATTAAGCTGCTGCTCTGCTCATCTGAGGCCCTGCTTCATATTTCCCAGAGCTGAAAAGCAGTTTTAGCAGAGCAGGAGTAGAACATGCTCCTGCAGCCGAGCAAACTGAGGTTCATACCAGTAGAAGTACTCCGATTAAAGACTACTTACTCAAATTAAGCTCTTTGTGAAAAATTGTATGTACAGAATCCGGGCTTAACTAAATATGGCACCCCATTGAGTAAGGGATTTCTTAATTTTAAGTATAAAATGGGGAGATTTTTTGTAAAAGCTGTTAATTTTCACTCAACTGCTGTAGGATTTGTTCTTCTGACTAATATCAGTTTTGATGTTTGTGTTTAGTAGTTGAAGATACCAAATAATTTTGAGCCAAAACTTAAAAATCCCCAAGAGTGACCATTTAATACTAATCAATCCTCTAAAAATATGTGTTACAAAAGCCAAACTACCAAGACTGTTTGCAAAACCCCTCACCAAACCCGTGCCTAGTTAGGTCCCATATTGTAAAAAGTGAGATTTTCAGTTTTTTTATTTTACAAAGCAGGTTAAAGTGCTTTATAAATACTGTTAAACTATCAAAACGCTCAATATACAGAGAAATACACACAGCCCGTATTCAGAAGTTGTGCGTTTGAAACAAGCTGTTAAGATTTCTGTCCATTTGTGACGTCACAAATATACAATATTTAGACAATTACAGGGTTTTAAATGTAAACATTCTAAATGTGTCCCAGTTTGTTTACTGTTGCAGTGTATGTAAATAACATCAGCTGACAGGAAGTAAACATGGACCCAAACTATTGCCTAGCAACACAATTCCGTTGCAATTCCGTTGAAATGCACTAAAACGGAGCGTTTCAGACATGGCATGAATACAGATATATTCAGGCAGACAGCATGAGAAAAATTATGTGTTTTTTTTAACATTAAAGCATGTAAACATGTTCTAGTAGAAAAACCCAAAATACAAACATGAACCTGAAAATGAGCATGATATTGGACCTTTAACAACAATAACTATGTTTCGTACGTTGCCCCATGACTCGGTCACAGACTTCTCAGCGCAAACCTCAGGGGAGACACAAAATATATTTTTTTACCTGTTATCTGGCAGCAGTTTGCAAAAGTGAAAGGTATTTTTTAATGATTCCAGAGAAGTTTATTTACAGCCCGGAATGAGCGCATCTTTGGGGGAAACCAATGTTTTTTCTGTAGTTAGCATTCCGAACAGTTGTATCATAAAAAATTATATTTGAATTACATTATTAATTCATACTTCTCTGCTCATTCATGCTAACAAAGACAACGGTCATTGGATAGATATGAGGAGCCTGCTTTTTTTCACTTCTGTGTTAAAGCAAAAGACCTATTGTTTAAAAAAAAAAAAGACTGTGCACTTCAAATGGTAAATGTGCAACCATTAGTTTGTAAATAGCATATGTGCCGTTGTAGAAGCTTGACAGGTGTAGGAATAGTAACTAAGGGGATTAGCAAAGGGTCAGTTGCAACGTCTGCTGTAAGGGAATATCAACTTCATGCATGCGAGCAATAGCAGAAGCAATTCCCACTGGATAGTTCCATCAGGGATTAAATCACAAAGCATCAGTGGCAGATATCTCAATACACACCACATTTTGGATGCCATCTGTGTCGTTGCTTCATCAGGATTCCCAAGTTCCATCTTTGGGACAGACATTGACTTCATCAAATGCCGTTTCCAGGGTGTATCGGGGAACTGAAAACCAGGTCTCTTATCCTCGAAAATGTCATCAGGTGCAACAGTTTTGATGGCATGATAATATCTGATGATTCCGGAGGCTGTTCCTTTTCAGACCAGTTTAAAAAAAATAATTGTTGAGTAAAAAGTGTTGTAGTTGCCTACAGTTAGTGCATAGCTGGCCATGTCTGCTTTTTGCAATGCAGTCTTTTGCAAACTTTTTTTGCAAAAACCATCTGCACACCTTATTTTCTTAAACACTTTCTGTGTACCCAGTGCAGAATTAAAGGTCCCATATTATAAAAAAGTGAGATTTTCATGTTTTTTATTATAAAGCAGGCCCAAGTCCTATATAAATACTGTGAAAGTATCGAAACGCTCAATCCACAGGGAAATACACACAGCCCGTATTCAGAAACTCTGCATTTGAAACAAGCTGTCAGGATATCTGTCCATACAATATTTAGACCCTTTACACAGATTTAAATGTAAACATTCTAAATGTGTCCCAGTTTATTCCTGGTTGCAGTGTATGTGAATGTCGTCAGCTGACAGGAATTACACATGGACTCAAGCTGTTGCCTAGTAACCCAATTCTGTTGCAATTTCGTCGCAATTCCGCCGAAATGCACTAAAACGGAGCGTTTCAGACAGAGGGTAAATACAGGCATATTCAGGCAGACACTATGAGGAAAATAAAGTTTTTTTTGTAACATTACAGCATGTAAACATGTTCTAGTAGAAACACAAAACACAAGTATGAACCTGAAAATGAGCATAATGTGGGACCTTTAAGGCTCACATTTTCCCCCAAACTTGAGCAAGATAGAATTTTTCTGTCAGAGTGTTATCATTTCAATGCCTTCCTGCTTCATCGCTCTTCTAGTCTGCAGCCAAAAACACACAACTGAGAGAGAGAGGGAAGGAGTTCAGTGAAGTATGATGCCAAACAGGTGTTTGTGTCTGACATTGAACCAAGTGGATTGAGTGTTTCACAGTTACCATTGTACGAGACAAGTGGAAGTGCCAAGCTCTTAGAGAAATTGACCTCTATGCCTGAATTCTTGCAGTCCATCAGCCTTGCTTACAGTTTTTGCTACTAAAATATCCTGTAGAGTATACCGGGAGTTCTACGAAATTGTGACAGTTAGGGGTGAAAGGGTTACTTGTTGAAAAAGTCCCCAACAGGTATGTGTTTCACAGCCCTATAGTCAGGGTGCCTCTCTGTTGCGCATATGAAATAATTGTCCTTGAAATGGCAGATATGACTTCTCAAATGTCTTATCTAAGGGTTTCACTTCCACAGCTTCACTGTGCCCGGTTTATTTCTTCTCTTATATTTAAAGCAATAGTATCCCACCTTCTTCTGAATGTTCAGTCTGGTGCCAATTCTTGGGATGAGGCTTGCAATAATGGCAGGTACAAAAGTTGAAAACCCTCTTCATCCCATTTATTTTTCTGAAAAACAAGAAAGCAATATTGCATTATACAGCGAGTACAGTGTGCATTAAATTGTATTAAGCCGAGAAATATTCATATTTAGTTGAATTTTAGCTTAAATTAAGTATAATTTAAACATATAACAACCTATTACTTAAGCAATTATGTCTGTATTGAATATCCCTTAAAGCAGTGGTCTCAAACTCAATTTACCTGGGGGCCGCTGGAGGCAGAGTCTGGGTGAGGCTGGGCCGCATCAGGTATTCCACAAAAAAAGCTTTGTTAAAAAAAAAACAATCTTCTCAAACGTCATTATTAACAGTTCTTTAACTTGAATGGGTTCTTCTGAACATGAACGGTTCTTCTGAACATGGCCTCTATTGCGTCTCCCACTTTTCCTGAAATTGTCTGTGCTCGTCACCAACCTTTCTCTTCACTGCAGGCTTTGAAAAAGACATGATATATATTCATTCCACTTGGTGTCACTCCGCAATAAAGTTGTGCCTGCTGTGTTTGTGTTGCTCTGCAATTACACCACCAAACCGCTAGTTGGCGGCGGCGTCTCTATGAGTTTCCTTCTTCTTCTTGTACTACAAACAGAAACTGAGCGGAGTTGGAGCTAATAACTGTTGAACCACAGAACTTTTACTGACATTACTGCAACGCCGAAAAGAGAACATATGTCTGAGTGGATTTGTGTGAACAAACATTGAACAGATGGAGGCAGAGAGAAGTAGAACTTGGTCCTGGCCGCTCAGCATCGCGGAGAGACTGGACCAATCACAGCTGTTGCGGTCTGCGTCGCCGCGACGTGTAGTTACATGTCTGGAGAGGTGGAGTCAGGCTACGGCGTCGATTCAACGCAGAAGTATAAATCAAGCTTTAATCAAGCTTATGCGATGTTACACGGGCGCCGCCATAGTTGTTGTGAAATGTTTCTCTGCTTGCATCAAGCCCGGCTGATTGCCCGCCCCCGGGAGCCATATACCCCGCTGTGATTGGCCCGCCCCCGGGAGGCATATACCCCGCTGTGATTGGCCCGCCCCCGGGAGCCATATACCCCGCTGTGATTGGTAGGTTCGTTCAGCCCGGGCTCGCGCAGCAAAGGGACCTTCCACGGCAAACTGCCATTCACATAAAACTCGCGGGCCGAGGGCGCCTGGTTAGCTCAGTTGGTAGAGCGGGCGCCCATGTAACAAGACTTGGTCCTGACCGCGGCGGCCCGGGTTCGAATCCGGCCTGTGGCCCTTTCCGCATCCACTCTCTCTCTCCCCCCTTTCCAAGACTCTATCCACTGTCCTGTCAATAAAAATGAAAAAATGCCCCCAAAAAAAAACTTTATAAAAAAAAAAAAAAAAAAAAAAAATTTGCGGGCCGCACTAACATTAAACTTTCATATCAAGGTGGGGGCCACAAAATATCGTCTTGCGGGCCGCAGTTGGCCCGCGGGCCGCGAGTTTGAGACCCCTGCCTTAAAGTCTGTGTAGAGTAAAATCTGAGATTTGTTTCTAAACACATTATACATGTAAGAAAATAATTAATGAAAACCTGTGAAAAGACGGGACTGAATTGTGGATTTAGACCATTAGTGTCTCATCATTTTTGTGTTCAGGATTTTTTTGGGCACGCCTGAAATCACTATGATGCCCAACACTTAATTACCACAGCTAGTCAAGTCAAGTCAAGTCAATTGTATTTGTATAGCCCAAAATCACAAATTTGCCTCTGGGGTTTTACAATCTGTACAGGATACGACACCCTCTGTCCTTTACGGTACGACACTCTCATCAGATAAGGAAAAACTTAACCAAAAAAAAAAACCTTTTAACAGGTGCAATACATGTTGTGTGTACAGAGTAACAACATAATGAAAATACAACATAGACAATCCATATGACAAAAAATAATACATATAATGTGAACATATGTGAGAAGGTGGATCCAGGAGGATGTCTAGTGGCTTCCCGGCGTCGCCAAACAGATAGAGCCAGAGCAACACGACCTCCTCTTCACGCCAGATTGGTAGAGCCAGAGCAACACGACCTTCTCTTCCCGCCAGATAGGTAGAGCCAGAGCAACACGACCTCCTCTCCACGCCAGATAGATAGAGCCCAAGCAACACGACTTCCTCTTCCCACCAGATAGGTAGAGCCAGAGCAACACGACGACCTCTTCCCGCCAGATAGGTAGAGCCAGAGCAACACGACCTCCTCTTCCCGCCAGATAGGTAGAGCCAGAGCAACACTACCTCCTCTCCACGCCAGATAGATAGAGCCAGAGCAACACGACCTCCTCTCCACGCCAGATAGATAGCTAGTGGTGTAGTAGCCATCTGGCATACCGGAACAAATCCTGGTGAGCCGCTGCGTTAGTGGGCTGTCAAAAAATGGATTGAAAAATGGTAAACAGATAGTAAAAATATTTAGTTTTCTCTCTGAACACTTGAATTACAATATGCTGAAAGGATATTATGGAATTTTTGCCCAATGATGTCAAAGAGAAACTGCCTACTGCCACTTTAAGGGTCCCGGTTTGGGGGTTTGAAAATATGGCCACCCTAGGTATAGGTGAATTACCTACAGTAGCAAAGTTGTTAATGCTCAATCAACACAACAGCCTATTGAAATTACTGCAAAATGTCTGGACAGTTGTGAGTTAGTGCTACATGTTGGCTAATTTTGACTTGAAGCTATAGCTAATTTCTTTGACAACAACTCTTTCTTGTTGTTTCTTTACTCTATAACATCACTAGTAGTCCAACCAAACGCCAGGACAAGATTATTGATCCAGTTCAGGTTTAACCAAAAAACAATTACCAATCCTGTTCAGAGCTTTTTAAAAGTCAGCGCCTCGTTCATCCCCTGCAGTTTCTACCTGCAACATGCTGCTCTTTACTTGGTACTGCTACAACAGTGTATTGTGAAGTGCTGCAGTGCACACATGGGTGTGACAGCATGCAGCAACTGCTATAGATGGCACGGTGCAAGCATTATTTTTAGCCTGGGTTTAGTTACTCTTGCGATCGAACCTATAGGCTGTGCTTTACTGCACTCGAGACTTTTACTTTGCTGCACTCGAAGCTCTTGAAAGTCTCACCCCCTTTAAACTGACCGACTGTTTTTCTCCATTTCCCCTGGATTCTTTGACAGCTCCAAAGATTCTCTAAGTCCTCTCTCTCCATTTTGCCCATGTTAATTATTTTACAGAGTAGAGCCGCTTTGATGCCAGAAGATGTCTTTCTTTCTCTCTTTGCATGAATACTCTAGTGAGCCCCATCTTCACTTACTCCCACTCTGCTCTCTCTCTCTCTCTCTTTCTCTCTCTCTCTCTCTCTATTAGTCACTCCCGCAATCTGCCCTGCAGTGGTGTTACAAGTCCCACTAAAGCCAATTAAAGGAGCCAGAAACAAATTTATAATTTGGCAAAATGGCACTTAAATTGAAATTGTTAAAAGATGTATGCGAATCTAAACCCCGCTGATGAGTTCATGCTCCTCTCTCCTTCTCCTCGGGGGGGGGGGGAACGGAGAAGAGCATATGCCCACTCATGCCCCGCTAATGTCGGCATACATGCTCGCGGAAATAAGAGGAAGTCATTCAGGCACACAAAACGTGACTGACATGCGGCTGTGTGTGCACTTTTCAACACACACACACACACACACTCTCACATGCTTTAGGATGAGCTGGCAGGTATAGAGCTCTGACTTTTTAAACCCCATTTCTGATGAATTATTAAACCAAAACATAATGCAACTCTACTCCAATGGTGTCAAGGAACACCATTGGATGCTAACACATAACAAAACAGCCCAAGGCTTCTTTACTGCGATAACACAAGTGTACTTCTACTCTTTTTTTTTTTTGTTACTACCTTCTTGTTCTTTATTATTTTTATTTTTTTCCCTTTCTCCCTTCTTACACTGCTCTCTTTCCTGGCTGGTTTCTTCCCTCCTTTCCTTGTTAAAGTAGCTATACTGTATCCCCCCACCATCCCCTGTCTTCTCTATCACACACTTTCACAACAGTGCTGAAGATGCAAGGGGGATAAAAAATTGATTGGCATTACCATTTAATCAATAGACTGACATGAAAATGTGATGTGGCTGCTCCCGGGGCGCTGTTGATGGAGAGGAGTTAGATGTTTGAGAGGGAGAAGGGAAACGCCTCGGAGACCCGAAGACACGGGCCGACACACACAGAGAGGCCCCGGCTATAAGCTCTATGGGTATAGAGTCAGTGTGTGTGTGTGTGTGTGTGTGTGTGTGTGTGCGTGTGTGCGTGTGTGTGTGTGTGTGTGCTGTCATGTCATTTAAAATATAGAATTTCTACTGGGAGTCAAAAAAGAGAGGAGTTATCAGGCTGGGATGATTGGCAGGCAGGGGGAGAGGTGAGGTTTTCACTGTGTTTGCTGGGGATTAAAGATGAATGTGAGAGAAATGTCTCTCCCCCCGAGACCCTGTGTGTGTGTGTGTGTGTGTGTGTGTGTGTGTGTGTGTGTGTGTGAGTGAGTGCGTGTGTGTGTGTGTGTGTGTGTGCGTGCGTGCGTGTGTGTGTGTGTGTGCGTGTGTGAGGGTGCGTGTCCTCTTACTGCCTCCATTGCTGTCACATCCGATCACAGCCCGTCAAACCGACTGAAAGCTGAGTTGACAGAACTGTTTAATAAACACAGACACCCCCCCAGACACGCGCACACACACACACACACACACACACACACACACACACACAAAGGTAGAAAACTTTAAAGAGACAAAATCCCCCCCCCCACCAGCTCTTCTTATTTATATACTGATGATTTGCGACAGCTTCTGCCAGACCTACGAGGGGATATATGGATATATAGAATATAAGATGTTTCAACTTTTGGGGGAATTTGGAGTATTGGTGACTTTTTCATATTCTGAATGTGCTAGAATTGGCAAAAAAAGAAACTACAGTTATGTATGTCTCGTCCTTTTTATTAATGAAAGGAAAAAGGAGAGAAGGCAGGTTGTGTAAATGTAATGATACAAGATTACATTTACACTGTTTTGACAATTGTGTACGGAGTTTAAGCATAAATTATGCAGAATAAATTCAATTATTATGGAACAATGCGGGGCATATCAGGGGGAGGATAGACATTGTTTTATCCTGCTTTCATGGACTTGCTAATGAAATTTTTACAGTGGACATTTGCTGTTAAAGATGCTATAATCATTATTTTACATTAACAATGGATCGATGACTGCATGTGTTTGAAATGTGTCGCTTGTAGTGAGCTTTGCAGTTCCCCTCAGCTCTACGGAGCATTTGATCGTATTTCGGTTCGATGTTTAGGTTTACTCTCGCCCCTCTCATCGGCGTCAATTCTGCTGGATGTGTAAATAAGCGGATTCCTAAACAGTTCACCATATCTGTAACAGCCCAGAAAACGCAGACAGGATTGAACCCAAAAGCATGATTTCGGAGGCAGAAGGGTATAAGGTGACAGGGGGGGATTCGTTGGAAAGCTGAGCAACAATGTAGCAGAGGGTACGTGGAACTGGCCGGCATATGAATGATGAGGAGAATGAGGCACAGATGTGGAGGAGATAGGTGGGAAAGCTCACGCGAGGGAAAGGCGGGAGAAAAGAACTGCAGGGCAGGAAGGAGTGGCAGGATCTCTAACGACAGGAGAGTAGTGATAAGGCAGGTAAACGCAGGGCAAAAAAACATTAAGGGTGCTTTCACATCAGGGGCCCGGGCCCCGGATCCGAGTAGACTTGTACCCAAAGTCCAGTTTGTTTGATTAGTGTGAACGCTCCGTACCGTACTCGGGCACGGTTCGTCGATCCGTACTCGAGTCCACTTGAAAAGGAGGTCTGGAGTACGAATCATGTGGTCTAGGGTACGGTTCGCAGTGCCATCAAAATGTCTTAATTAGTTTAAAAAATATAATCAGGAAGAGACCATTGATGTGTGAAGTGATTTGGGTGGTACTACACTGCATAATACTGAAGTTATTGAATATTTTTCCCATTAAAAATTCACAAAAATTATATTATATTTTCCAAACTAAGTGTTGTAGTACAACTATGAGGAGATCATTGATGTGTGGAGTAACTTTGGTGGTACTACACTGTATAATACTGAAGTTATTGAATATTTTTCTCTTTTCGGCGTTGCACTTTGTAGACGGTCCCTGACCACTTGTGGTTGTAGCTCGTTTTACTACCTTACTACGGTTAGAGAGAACCGTAATTTGTGTTTTAACAACGTTCTGGTTATGAGTTATTGATCCAGGAAGTTTGACATTTGGCTACTACGAAAGTTGGGATCGACGACTGGCACTCTACCTGGGGGCTTGGCGAAGAGCAGGTGTTTATTGACGGTAGTTCTAACTCACACAGGCTCCACCCTCTACTGGACTCTACGGGTAATATTCTCCTCCAATCACAAGCACGCATTCACCCACTGAAAATTTGCATAGCTGGCCAATCAGGAACGTGCCTACTCAAATTCGTGCGGACCCCACAGTAATATAAGGCAGCATACACCGCTGTCTGCTATCCTTTTTCTCTCCAGCGAACGTGCTGCTCAGTTTGTCTCCTCAGATTGATTTGCTTTGTGTGTTTTTGTACTGCTTCTCTTTTTGTTAGGGTTTTTTTTTCAATCTTTAACTAAATTAATTTCCTTCTTTGGATAATAAAGTTAAATCTGATTTGATGTCAATCAAGCAAAGTCTGCACACACCTGCACAGTCCTGAGGGGAGGTCTGATCAGGCAACAAGTGGCCCATCGCTGTGTAGGGGCTTTAATATAATCCAACCATTTTGTATCAGTTGTTTAATACAAAATATGCAATTGTGAATAATCTTTTTATCTGGTGTACTACATTGTATTTTAGTCATACAGAAGTTGTAAGGCAGTTGCCACTTATGGTACAATAAACTGGGTAGCACTAGCAGGCAGTACATGTGTTAGCATTGAATGCCAAGCGTTATGTAGAGCAAATGATCCACCAGGGACACAGGGGTGATTTTGTTGTCTGTGTTCTCATCACTTCAAATCTGGGACAGTCTCCCAAAAACCTGCTGTACTCTTCACTTCCTTTTTTTGCGATGCATACTTCAATTGACTGCATCGCTCTTTGAGTTAGCAGGAGCACCATATGTTTCCTGGGAGCACAAAGAACATTTGATTCTTTTAATGGCGCTCTCCACCATTTCCTTTCTCTGATGTTTTTCCCTTCCTCCACCTTTTCTCCTCCCTCATTTCTCCTGACCTCACCCTTCTCTTATTTCCTTTCTTCTCCCCCTTCTTCGTCGGCTTTTCTCTTCTTTCTTATCTTTGTATCTCCTTCCTTCCTCTCCACCACCTCTTCACCTCCTTCCTCTATCTCCCTTCTCTCATCAATTTTCTATGCCTTTTTTCTTCCTCTTTACTTCCACCAGCCTCTTTACCTCCTCCTCCTTCCCTCTTTTCAGGTCAGGCGATTCCTGACCTCTATGTATTACAGAAACCCTCCCTCGCATATACTTTACAGCAGCGGCAGATATATGGGATATGAATATTCATAGTGTGCTTTTATGTGCTGTATATACTGTGCAGTTATTATACGTTCCCTCTGTTCCTGTCAGTGTCTGTGATGTCTGTATGAAAAACAATAGTTGTAGTTGTTTGAATGCTGTAACGTGAGGACGTTTTAAGGATCCCGTGTAGGTTGATTTATTCAGACAGACCTGCTATTGTTTTGCTGACACACACGTTCAAACCCCAGTGAGATGAGCTTTTATACAAACACAGCAATATGGAACCACTTGGCCTGGTAGCTGTGCAACGAGAATCAAGGTTGAGTGACTTACTGAAGGGCACAGCAGCAATTCAGCACCTGGTTGAAAACTATGAACATCCACTCCCCACAAAGTACAGACACAAAACGCCACAGAAATGTAATCGGTACAATGCGGAATGTCAGCGTGAGTGTGTTTGTCAGTGTGTGTGTGTGTGTGTCATAGCCACCTTAAGGTCAATAAAAGGTCAAATTTAAATTTTACAAGAGGAAACATTCCCATCCAAACATTGGATGAACTTCAGTTGCACGGAGCATACACAGACTGTTTTACTCAGTGTGATGATAGATCTGTGACAATTTGACAATGACAATTTCAAATAATATGAAAAATAAATAACCCTGAATTGCTTTTAACCTTGTGTTTATTTCTTCCCTTATAGTAAATAGCAAACTATTTCATTATGAAGAAATAGATAATGTATATGGAAATAAGATTGATTGGATTATATTCACCAAAACACCACATGTCCCTTATAAATGAAAAAGAAAATACCTGTAATTTGTGAGGGACAATAACTGACATCTCTTACTACATATTACTGTATTCATTTAGATTTTTCAAAGTTTTTCAAAACTTTAAAAACTTAATTTCTAAAGTAAAAGTCCCTAAAAGTGTATGATATAACTTTTTCCTATGGTCTAGTGTTAACAAAAAGTCAACAAAAATTGCAATAAATTGTAATATCTAATCGCAATACATATCCAATCTGCATCCAAGTATTGTCCCAGCCCTATTGACTAGATTTACTAAGACAGCAGCTAATCATGCAAAACGTTTAACAAGGGCGCTATTTAGCTCCACATGAGAATAAATATTTGAGAATGTATTACTTAAACAGATTCAATATTTAATAACAGCTTTTATAGCATTGTTTGTATTTTAAATACTCCCGTTTTACTTGATCTATGTAAATCATTTTTTGCGAACTAATTCATTAAAGTAGAGGTTCATTAGGTAGGGTGTGTTTTTCACTCACATTTTATTTTAATACACCTTCACCTTTGTCAAACACAAAACTGACCCTTGCAAAGTGCTGGAGGCGTTGTATATTCAGCCCTCAACCACATGTATCTTTGCTCCTCCTGTTATTTATGCAATCGTCCTTTAAATGCATATGGACAAAGGAGAAAGGTGCACTTCACTTCTAGCATGCAAATTGCAGTTTAGGTTAGTGTAAAACTGTGATTGCTGCTTGTTTGATAAATAACAAAAATGTAAAGTAAATCTTAACCTTCAGAGAAAGCGGTCACTCACTGCAGTAACGCACACAGACAGTGCATGCTCCTGTTTTCTGTAATAAACGCAATCTACACCGCACAAAAATCTGTCAATCTGCTGCTGCCTAAATTTGTCTATATTGATTTTTGACCCATTGTAAAGCGCACACACACACACACACACATATGACCATCTGCTGCTGTAATAAGCATGGCTGAGCCACTTTGCAGTATCAATCTTCCAGGCTACATATGTCATGCAATGCCATGCAGAGACAGCAGGCGGGGAGGGGGGCAGGGCGGTGGGGGGGTCTTCGTGGTCGCCAAAGTGTGAATTAATTAGCACCATGTCTGAGGGCTTCTTATTCACTTCTCCCCAATATGTCACGCTCTATGATCTAACAAGGCCTCGAGCAGATAAAAACACAAGCTGAAGCAAAGTCACTCTGTGGCACATCCTTAACTTGTCCTCTAGCCACATGAGCTGAGTCTAAATTGTTTTTATTTAATTTTTTTCTCCTCGGAATGTATTACACGACATGAAGATAAATACAAAACATGGATGTCGTCCAAAATCCTTTTAGTTTCTGGAACCAAAGGTTCTTTGACTTTATTATCTTTATTATCTTAAGCTGATGATTGTAATAACAACAGGTTGAATGTTTAAAAACAAAAAAAAGTAAACTTTATTACATCCATCATATATATACAGGTACATACATGAAATGTTACCTCTGCATTTAACCCATCCTAAAGCCTCGGCCACACTGGGAACGTCAGGAGCGCGTGGCGGCTGCGTTACCTGTTGTTTTTTATTTCGGCGTCCGTGTTAACAGGTTAGAGCAGCCACACTACCCGCTTGAGACACACTTCTCACGGCTGCGTGTCAGCTGCGTCTCTTCTAGAGATTCGAGGTCTCGCCTATTTTTGATGCGAGCCGCGCGGTTCACAGCAACAACAGACAGTGAAGGTGATCTATTTACTGTATAGTGACATCATACTAGCAACATTACTACAGTTTCGATGTCTCTATTTGTAAAAACTGTTACGGAGATGGAAAAAAGTAAAGACTTATTTTTTTAAATCAATACTTCCTGCTTTCATTTCAAAATAAAAGCCCTCAAGTGTTTTTTCTATGTACAGAATTAATTTGTTAACACAAGGCTTTTATTCTGAAATATGTACCGGACAGTGTTGTAGAACATGCAGTGACTTGCAGAGCTCCATGAATGAATATAGTACGGGTTTTAATTGTGGATTATTACTATTATTTACAAATTACCACATGTTTCTTAACCTTTCTCTGTCTAAAATAAATATAAATTATATTTATAATGAAAATAAATGGCTAGTAGTGGCCTGCTGTGAAGCGCCCGGGGAGCAACTTGGGGTTCAGTGTCTCGCTCAAGGACACTTGGACATGTAGATAGTAGAGGAGCCGGGGATGGAACCACCAAACTTGTGGTTAAAGGACGACCCGCTCTACCCACTGAGCCACAGCCTCCTCCTTTTCAGATCCATCTGTATTACTCACACTCAATGTGTTGTCAACAAACAACTGTGGGTAATGGAGGTTTTAACTCTGTATTTATCCAATTAAGGCTTTGCCAATTATGTATGTTCATAATTGCTTGTCTCTGGGAGAAAGAATTTTTCTTTGTTTTTGTTCTGTGTCAGTAAAATCAAGACACACACACACACACACATGCAGTGTGTTTGGAGAGAAATACTGCCGATGGGACCATCTGTTATTAAAGCTCAGGCTCGTTGAAGCAGGGAAAAGATGTCTTCCAGAAACCAGCTCATTGCATGTCTTGTGTCTGTAAATATTAGTCCTGGCGCTGGCCATGGGTACTGGCTGTGTATGAGTTCCTGCATGAACAACAGTGTGTGGCGTTTACAGAACAGAATGAGAACATCATGAATTACAGTGAAGAATTGGCTGTGGACAAAAACGTTCTTAAAGGCCCTAAAAGGCAAGGTCTGCACAAGTGTTTGGTCTCATTTATATAATTAGTCATTTCGACAAGGTAACTAGACAAGTGAAGGAAACTCAAGGTCTGACCAATATCTGCTATTTGCATTATTGTTTTTCTTAGTTGACCAACTCATAACACTATGCACATCTATAGGGATACAGTGGCCTGTCTCAGCTGTGTATTGGGGGGGAACAGAGGTGATCTTCAGTTGGGAATAATGTGCAGTCTGGTAGTAAAGTGCTGTCACGTGATGCATAAAGCTGCTTTACCTGCCACGCAGCAATGCACAAATCTGTTACAATACATACTGTACTTGCTGCAAGTGCAGTTAAACATTAAAACGTTCTCTTTTAAATAATACATTTGTGAACTTTTTTTATAAAGGAGATTACATGAGTACAGTGAGAAGGTCTGAAAAAAACAAGATAACAATGAACTAAATTATTACAGTTCATATGCACTAAATGATGTGTAAAAGCAAAAATTGTATCCAAATTATTATTATCTAATTTTACGCATTTAAAATAACAAAGAACACAGAACATGTGTAAAAGAAGTTACAGAGCAGTGATCTGGCTCTATCTATTAGGTGTGGAGAGGAGGTCGTGTTGCCTTGGCTCTATCTATCTGGTGTGGAGAGGAGGTCGTGTTGCTCTCGCTCTATCTATTAGGCGTGGAGAGGTGGTCGTGTTGCTTTGACTCTATCTATCTGGCGTAGAGAGGAGGTCCTGTTGCTCTGGCTTTACCTATCTGGCGTGGAGAGGAGGTCGTGTTGCTCTGGCTCTATCTGTTTGGCGTGGAGAGGAGGTTACACATAACGTTAACAGTATCGTTAGCATTAGCTAGTACACAAACATATTAAGGGCTAACATTACACGTACGGATCTTACCTTTGTAATTGTGGATGTAGCTTGAAACGTATAGTTTGAATTCCGTCTTCTTTTTAGTTGCTGACGTATGGCACATTGCTTGAATAATGCCACTAACGCTGTTGTCCAATGGCGACCGAGTGAAAGCCTGGTGAACACGCCATCGCTGTCTGTTGCGTTACGAGCGCCAGAGGTGACATGGTTGGCTGAGTTGAAATACGGAAGTTAGTGTGTATATAACCTATTAGTACAGTAATTGTCAATAGAAGGTACACTTACTGAATTTTTTATAGAATCCAACAATATTTCTTCCCATTGTTGATGTTTTGAAACTCAACACAATTCAAGTTGAGGACTTCTACTAGAATTATTTCCTTCCTGGATACCTTCCACAGAGATTCAAGGCGCATTTTCCTGAAACAACAAGAGACTGTCTACCCTGCCTACTTTTCTCTGGCAAATCTAATTACCCACTTTGCTATAAACAGGCTTGGATCTTGAACTGTGAGTGTCGAGAAAAGCTCTACTCTGGCACACGAGTGTGGTTTGCTCTTGGCCTAAATGCAGTAGATGTCTCATTGTCACAACAGCAGCGTAGCCGCCAGCTGAACCTCAGTTCAACTCCAGCCCACAGCTCTTCTTTTATTCCCTCTACTCCAAGGCCCTGAGCTGACTTCATCCCTACTGCAATCACAGTGTTTTTGAGTGGGAGTAAAAGCAGAGACGTCTTTGTCCCCTCTGCTGCGGGCTGGTGTGGACACAGCAGAGGACGGGGGGAGCCTCTTGAACCACAGTACTATAAAATCTGATGCTGTAAAAATTAGAAAAAAAATCATAAGTCAAACAGCTTCTCAGTCTGCATGCTGTATCCGACCGACTGTCTCAACTTGTCTTGTCATTATAATGTTGACTAACGGAGTGTCCGCGCTGGGAACGTCAGGAGCGCGTGGCGGCTCTGTGATTCACGCGTCGGATGTTCACACCAGCTGTGGTTCTGCTGCAGCTGCTGCCAGCCCTTTCTTTCTACATAGAGTTTGCCTTTCATAATGGCCATTTAATTTCATTATAAATGTCATTTATATTTATTTTAGACGGAGAAAGGTTAAGAAACGTGTGGTAATTTGTAAATAATAGTAATAATCCACAATTAAAACCCCGTACTATATTCATTTATGGAGCTCTGCAAGTCACTGCATGTTCTACAACAGTGTCCGGCACATATTTCACAATAAAAGCCAAGTGTTAACAAATGGAGTAATTCTGTCCACAGAAAAAAACGCTTGAGGGCTTTTATTTTGAAATGAAAGCAGGAAGTGTTGATTTAAAAACAAGTCTTACTTTTTTTCATCTCCGTAACATTTTCTACAGATGTCTAGACATTGAAACTGTAGTAATGTTGCTGGTATGATGTCAATATACAGCCAATAGATCACTTTCACTGTCTGTTGTTGCTGTGAAATGCGCGGCTCGCGTCAAAAATAGGCGAGACCTCGAATCTCTAGAAGAGATGCAGCTGAGACGCAGCTGAGACGCAGCTGAGACGCAGCCGAGACGCGCGTCTCACGCGGGCTGTGTGGCTGCTCTAACCTGTTAACACGGAAGCTGAAACGAAAAACAAAAGGGAAGTCAGCCGCCACGCGCTCCCGACGTTCCCAGTGTGGCGGAGGCTTGAGACGTGACTGGACATACTCAACTGCCCCAAATGCGATGAAGCTCTTCAGACTTTGCAATGGCGGAATGCAAAGCAGACGATTCTGGCACCAACCAGCAACATACAAATGTGAAAAACGTGGGCGTTCACATATGTAATGTAATATTGAAAAGATATTTAACACATAATTTAAATTTTCCTTAAAATAATACTGAACAATATTAGAGTGCAAGATGCAATGTTGATTTGTATTTGTGATAAACAATTTTCATTTAACGGTAACAATAACGGAAACGTTGTGATCGATACGGTCGTGATACAGAGACGTAATGCTTGAGTATACTTGATTTTTATATATATATATATATATATTGAGTTCATGTAAGTTCAGCTGGTAGCTGTTCATGCTAAAATACCCAGTTGTTGCACACATTCACACAAACTGGGAATGTTTAAGCTGTCCCTTTGCACCCTGATAATTTCTTCAAGTGGAGATGTGATTTATCAAACGCTGTTTAAACAGGGGATAAATATTTTTGGAGTACCACTGTTGTCACTTTAGAAGCGATACTGTAATATTTGTTTATGCATTTGAGCACAACTTCAAAAAAGAGAAACTGAACACCACCACTCCCACTCCTACTGTACTTTAACCATGCTGCATCTATTCATGTGCTGTCGTTACATAACTTAACTACATAGTTTATGGTTTATTCATGAGGCCTATTTTGGCCCAGAGAACTGGGCGTCCTGAATCAGAGGAGAATCTCTCCATCTCTCCACGGGGCCTTGGGGGGGAAAACAGGCAGGCAGGCGAATGATATTGCAGCCTCGGACAGAATTACCACTTCACTGAGAGAGAAAGAGAAAATGATCTCTGTCACCTGCTCTGCCTCCTCCATCCGCCCATCTGACCATCATCATTTCGTTTTTTTTCGCCTGCTTCATCTGTGTAACATGCGCCTGTGGGGGATGTGTGTGTGTTTAAGTGCTGCACTGCTCTGAAGTTAACGCCGCTACTCTGGATGTCGACATGCATGTGTTTATGTAGACCAGCACTGCAAATGATGCTACCAATCTGGAGAGGACAGGAGTTGGCTGAGAGGCTATGTCAGTTGTGTGTCACTGAGAATACACAGTAGCTTCTGTGTGTGTGTATGAGACACAGAGAGAGAGAGAGAGAGAGAGAGAGAGAGAAAAGCTAAGGTAGCTAGCATGCATGTCACAGGAGAGCCCTCTGCTGTCTGAAGCACCACTCGACATGTCCTCCATTCAGTTTGTTTCATTTTCAAACTCCTCCATTTGTGTGCTGGTTATCAGAATAATAATAAAAAAAGAATCCGAATCTGTCTGACATTGATCATTATACGTTGTTGAAAAGTAGTGATTGTCTCCCTGCGTTTTTCAGTCTTTCACTATATGTCTTCCCATCTTTTCCTCATACATGGAACATTATCAAAATATCAGGTACAATTGTCCCCATTTGCTTTCAATCTGTTACCTCTTGAATATACAAAATGACTATAGATTTGGCTGCAAAGGCTCCTCACTGTAAGCAACAGGAAAGGAAAAGTAGACAGATAACCCTTTACCACGGCACGATCACTTCAGGAACGTTTTTTTTTTTTTTAAACTTTGATATTTATTTAGCATTTCCAGCTCTGGGTTGAACATCATGAGCATCCATACAGAATTCAACAAACAATACAACACTTAACAAATTGTGCGAAGAGTTTAACAAAAACAGTTTTCAGGGGCAGTCAAACATGTATATATTCTCTAACAACACATGCATCATGTTTCATGTTCCATGTAAATGATCCATTTTTCCCACTTCTTGTCAAAGATATTGCTTTTAATTTTTTGTTGGTACGTCAGTTTTTCCATTGAAAAAATATCACGGACAATCTCAAACCAGTGATCTTTCCCTGGAGGTTCTACTTTATACTAGTTTCTTGTTATATCTTTTTTGCTTTTTTGGCTATAAGCAGAATTTTTGCCAGATATCTATCTGTTCCATGCACAACCTCCTCCATGTTCCCTAGGTACATCACAGCACAATTGTTTGGAGTAGCATATCCCATAATGTCATTAACAGTTACATTTACATTATTCCAGAAAGGCTTTAGTTTAGTGCAGCTCCAGAAAACATGGGTATGGTTGGCCTCCAGATTGCCACAGAGCATCCGACATGGTTGCTGGGTATTTAGCTGTCTGCTTTTGATTTGTGGTGTTATGAAGAACCTAGTAAGATTCTTCCAACCAAATTCTCTCCATACTCGTGAACTAGTAGTGGTACACTGTGTCATACACATTTTATACCATTCTTCGTCTGAAATTTCAATATTTAGCTCTGATTCCCATTTGTTTTTTTATGTATAGTGTTGAGCTTCCTCTATTCTCCCCTAAGGCTTTGTAGAATGCTGAGATGACACGAGATCTACCCTGGTGATATGAATCCACTATAATGCTAATTCATAATTATTTTAGGATCAATTTTCACCTCTTTCATAAGATAGTCCCGTATTTGTAGGTATCTAGATAAATCTTGTTTTTCCAGACCAAATTTCACCTTTAAGTCTTGAAAACTCATACATGTCCCATCTTTGAGAATGGTACATAGAGCAGTGATACCTTTCTCTGTCCATTGTTTGAACCTTAGGTCATATACCCCAGGTTTAGATTTTGGATCATATGCAACCCAGTTCAGTATATTTCTTTCCCTTTTGAGTTTATATTTCTTATTTATTTTATCCCAGATTTCTAGTGTAAATGTTGTAATTGGATCCATTAAATGTGTTATAGTTTCTGTCCGTTTTTTGTTTCCTACCAAAACTGGAATTTGTAGATCCTGAACTTTCCTCTCTATATCCTTCCATCTTGCTTCATAATCTGCATGTCTCCTTTACAACATCCATTCAGACATTAAAGTTGTGCAAAAATTAACACAAATAAACAGCTGTTTTGCCCATTTGTATGAAATTGCATCTTAATAATTGTTTTTTCAGATTAAGATTTTATTGATTTGAGTACAAACAACATACAGTAGCCTACAATAAAAAATCTTCAAATAACATTCTTACCTCTGGCAGAAATGACGTGCCACAAAAATACTTACACAGAAGTAAAAGATTTACTAACAGCTAATTTATATTTAACTTTTAGCTTATCTGACCGTAAAAACAAAATTTATTTGAACATATATGGGCACTTGAAATAGTACTTTAGCATGTACTTTTTCAATTATTACCTCCGCCAAGGCCGAAGGTCTAGGTAGGAGGTTATGTTTTCACCGGCTATGGTTTGTTTGTTTGTTTGTTTGTCTGTTAGCAGGATTTCTCCAAAAGTCTCTGATAGATTTGAATGAAAGTTTTTGGAGGGGTGGGGTGTGACACAATGAACAATCCATTAGATTTTGGTGGCGATCCGGGTCATCATCCAGATTCAGGAATTTTTGCAAGGATTCCGATCAGCCAGAAAATTGAGACCTCCGGGTATAACACATGCGCAGTGTAACTGATTACATGTTGATGACGCATGACCCAGCCTCTTTCCTTCAGAGAGAGAGACAGAGAGAGAGTGGGGGTGGGGAGGGTAACAACTGTAGAATCAGCGTTTTTCTCACATTAAACTCGGTGAAATTACACTCGAGTTCAACCAAAGCACACTTGATGATTGTTGGAAAGAGTAACGACGACGGTTTAGGGGAGTTTTTATTTTGTTTCCGTTCAGTTTGAATGAAGTGTTTTATGATGCTCCGCTACGTACAGCTGATCTCCACATAAACAAAATTACACATGGATGATGGCGCAAGCTGAACAGAGAAAAGGGGCAATCGTACTCGGGCAGCTTGGCGGAGGTCTGCGCTCTCCGAGTGCCATTCTAGTTCATTATGCTCGTCTTAAAGGCTGTTGTCATACAAAATTACAAAATGTCTGATTCCTACACAGTTATATCTACCAGTGACCTTGGGAATTCTTTGAAGTTTAAAAATAGCCTCTCTATTATCTCTTTTTTCATGCAATAAATATTTCCCCAATTTCCCAAATCCTATTTAAATTCAACACGACGATCACAGGCTGAAGTTCTTCATTCATTACAGGAGTAAGTGATTTGCCTGACCTTCACAGTTCTTCAGATGGGTTAAAGTGCAAACAGGAATACACAAAATTGACTTTTAGTTCTTTTTTTTTAGAGAATATTTTCACACTGAATTAGATTATAGCTGTGTAGCAAGTGTTTTCTGTACTTAAGTTGTCATCAAATTTAGCTAACAGCTAGAGATGGCAAAGATCTAGATGTGATTTGCAATCCAACTCTGAAGCTATAAGTCCCCAGAAGTAATTTCTTTATAACACCTAATTTTAGGTCTGTGGAAGACATGTTGTCTTCTATTTATACATTTTTAATGATTTTTACTTTTTGAAATGCACCTGAATAAATGCAATTAAGTACCAAGTCATCCCCGATCCAGACCAAAGCAAATGGTTTACACACACAGCTGATTGAACTCGGGGCTAAATTGACCGTATGGGGATCACAGCAATCACACTAAAATCCAACACAATCACACCTTGTTGACTATAAATTGAATATAAAAAAAAGGCCTTAGAGATAGTTGTGTTTGGCTCAGAGACGGAATGAAATAAACAGGAAATAGTGAAACAAATGCAGCATGAAGAGAAAAATGAACTGTGCAAGGATGGAGAGAGAGAAAGAGAGAGAGAGTCTAAATTGAAGCACATATTGAAACCCAATGATCATTTGGGCAAATGTCAACCAAATGGGTGATTTTTTTTTCATAATGTCAACATATTAAAATCATGTTCCAGTCCAACAAATGTTAAAGTGACATTTCAGATGTGTATCCTGCGTTTATAATTGTAGAGCACATACTGAGGTTATGTTGACTAATAGACCAACACTCATAGAGATATCACAATTTCAGCCTTTTGCTTGGTATGTGGTGGATTTATGTTTTTTATTATCATTATTATTACTGGTTAAGTTTATTTTAGTATATTAGGATCCCCATAAGTTGACTCCATGATATGAGCTAGTCGTCCCAGAGGGTCCGATATAGAAATCACAAACTATTATATACATTATTTTCATTCAAACATCACATTACGCACCAAAATCCCTGTCGTCACATTGCCTTCCATAAAAATGATGCCTATGAATTCCATGTAGTGATGTGTACAGATTTCAAACCTTTTGAGACTACGAACAAAAACAATCAGCGTGCCAGAAGAATCATTTACTGTTCGTTCATGCAGTTAATTGCATTAAATACTCTTGTATTGCTTTCTTGAAGGTGGCTCTGGTAGCCTATTTGTTTTTTATTATTACTACCATTACAGTTCTATCCTTGTAATGTACTCTGTCCTTGGTAAGAGACTTGCCTGTCTAGTCAGATAATTATGTTGGTCAGTAAACAAAGAAAACAAAGCTTTTGTGGTCAACTTTATTCAGTCTTCAATTTTATTTGTACAGCCCAAATAAGGAGGCTTTACAATCTGTACAGGATACAACACCCTCTGTCCTTTACAGTATGACCCTCTCATCGGATAAGGAAAAACTTAACCAAAAAAAAAAAAATGTTAACAGGGAAAAAAATGGAAGAAACCTCAGGAAGAGCAACAGAGAAGGGATCCTCCTTCCAGGATGGACAGACGTGCAATAGATGTCGTGTGTACAGAGTAACAGCATAATGAAAATACAACATAGACAATCCATATGACAAAAAATAATACAAGTAATGTGAACATATTTGAGAAGGTGGATCCAGGAGGATGTCAAGCAGCTTCCCGGCTTCGCCAAACAGATAGAGCCAGAGCAACACGACCTCCTCGACGCCAACCAGATAGAGCCCAAGCAACACGCCCTCCTCTCCATGCCAGATAGGTAGAGCCAGAGCAACACAACATCCTCTCCACGCCAGATTGGTAGAGCCAGAGCAACACGACCTTCTCTCCACACCAGATAGGTAGAGCCAGAGCAACACGACCTCCTCTTCACGCCAAATAGATAGAGCAAGAGCAACATGACCACCTCTCCACGCCGAATAGATAGAGCCAGAGCAACACAACCTCCTCTTCACCATGGAACCTAAAGAGAGGACCATATTTTTGTTTTTAATTCACAGTTGTTTCCTCTACATATAAAGACTTAATATTTAAAGATTTAAAGCTCGGTCACACCAGCATTTAAAATGGAAAATCCGAAACGGGGTGTTCCTATTAGCTGTGTTGCACAATCCACTTTTATATAACCTCCTCTCTCGTCTAGACTGTAGACTATAAAGTATAAACTACTCCACAAAAGAGAAATAATTAGCACACAGTTATTTGACGAGTCAGTGATAGGCTACAACTACGTGTTTTGAATAAACCGTGTGAACAAATGTCAAGAGTTTGCTAAGTGTCAGTTAGCAGGCTAGCTAGCTTGAGGAGCGTTTTTCCTCTCTTCCTTCATTAACTTTTTTTTTATAAATAGGCGTTATTGGGTGCAGCGTTGAATGGAATGATGCAACATGCAAGTGGGGAGTAAACATCCCGGTACATGCACCATACAGTAGAAACTCAGGGATCTATTGTGACTGACTAGTGCTAGTGTTTCCCCAGCTCGCTAGCTTGTTTAGCAGCATACTTTACCAACTACCACCATTTTTTGAGGACGCATGAATGAACTTTGCTGTGCCTCTTTCTGGTGTGACCTGGCCCTTACACTTTCTGTACACTATCTGTAAATATTAACAATGTTAATACTGATTAACTACTAATATTAATAGTGTTAATATTTATAGATGAAAAGTATTTACAGACTGAGATATAGGTTGTGCTAACTGTAATTGGCTCCAGCGTGTGTCATGTCTGACAGTGTTTGCCCTGAGCTCCCCGCTTGTGTTCAGAATTGGCCAACGTTCCACCACATCAATCCTTGCACCCATTGAGAGTTTGTGATGGTGTCATTTGAAACGTTATACTTGTACCTCTTCTAGAAACTATTTTCCTGCACCGTGCAATATCATTTCTTTATTTTAACAGTTGAAAGATGTTTGCCATTTGCCCAGAAGATTATGTTTTTATAGGTCTAAGAACCTGTAAATTGCAGCTATTTCAAGATCTCCCCCCCCCTTGAAGGAACCACACCTCGACACTGATGGTGGTTGTTATGTGGACAAGACACACACACTAATTGCAGCAAATGACATAATCTAATAATAATAGGAGTAGTTTAACCCCTTAACATTCCAACGATAGATACTGGTATCATATGAAACTACTGAAAACTTAAAGAATCCAATGGTACCTGGTGCTAAATAACGCTACAAAGTTGCGCTACATGTTGTCGAGAAAAAGCTGGCATGGCCATTTTGAAAGGGGTCCCTTGACCTCTGACCTCAAGAAATGTGAATGAAAATGGGTTCTATGGGTACCCACGAGTCTCCCCTTTACAGACATGCCCACTTTATGAAAATCACATGCAGTGTGGGGCAAAAACCATACAGTTTTTTGAATGTATGTTGTTTTTTGCCGATGCTGAGACTCTTGTGGAGCCAGTGAGCCCAATTGTATTCATGTGTGATAACTAACTGTAGAAACTTTACAACCACAAACTGGAGATCACAGAAAAACAACAATTCTTGCAGAAATCTCCAAATGTCAAAAGTTTTTCATACAAAATCACAGCATGGCTTTTTCTATGGTGTTCCTCAAGGTCTTGGTGAATTGTTGTGGTATTTTGAACCAAAATAATGGTTAAATTTAGCACCAAATCTTTGAAACAAATGGTATCAACCCCAAGATTGCTGCAACAAAAGTGAGCATGGGAATGACCATTACAAACTTTTATCATCATGTTCTACGCTCTTATACACTTTTGCAATTTATTTTAAAAGTATATCAGTTTTTTTATTAAAGCAGATAGATAGATAGATAGATAGATAGATAGATAGATAGATAGATAGATAGATAGATAGATAGATAGATAGTTAGTAACTTTATTGATCCCGATGGAAATTCAAGGGTTGATTCATGTGTATCAAAATCATCATATAAGTGGTGTGTAACAATATACAGTACATACGTTGCGAAAGTTTATCAGCGTTGAGATATTCCCGCTGTCATCACTGACGTTGTTGCTGCCGTTTTTATTCCTAGATGGAGTGTTAATGGAGCAGCTACAATGCTAGCATAGTCTGGCACTGATCGATCCGAGCTCCATTCAGAAAACAAGCATTTTAAAAGTTGTTTGCTTGTCGTCTTGGTAACAGACCTAACAAAGCATGAATTCGTTTTTTTACTAATCAGCATCATTATGTAGTTATTTCGGCACACTTTTGATCCGTTTACAACAATGTCGCTGCCATATTTATGCCTAGATGACGTTATGTTGTGTGTTGATGGAGTAGCTACATAGTCTGGCATTGATCGATACGAATTACGTTCAGAAAACAAGCATTTTAAAAGTTGTTTGCTTGTTGTGTTGCGGACAGACTTGACAAAGCATGAATTCGACATCATAATGTCGTTATTTTGGCATCATTTTGATCTGTTTATTGTATTATTATTATTATTATTATTTTGGGTTCATACCGCAGTAGCGACGTGTGGCTTGTGAGATACAGTCAGTGCAATGGCGCTGTGTGTGAATACAGCTCGCCGCCGGATGACGTTATGAGCCCAGACACAACGATGACGGCCAATGAGGAAACTCCAACAGTCGGCCGACCAATCCTGTAACCTCATCACTCACTCAGTGACAGACTTTTGCATTTGTAGGGCTGGCCCTCTGCGGTCCAGCCAAAAAGAGGGCGGAATGGTACAGTAAGGGGTTAAATGTCCATCAGCTGGCTTGATCAGTGGCTGCCAGAGGTACATAACCCAGTGAATCCATTAGACAACTATTGAATACCTGCTGCGGCCTGATTGGAATGATTGCCTATTTGTCTTCTCACTTGAGCTTACACTAAAACTAACTGATTCTGTTATTTCTTAAATATAGAGAACTGTTGTATAGTAAGCAACGTGTTTTTCTGTCTGTACAAGTAGGATTTTGATGCAGTTGCATAATATTGGCCAACCCGAGGGCTGTTCTAGAGCTTTGGGGTTACCGTGGGTCTTGACGTTTGACCCGGGGTCAGTCAATAAGCTGGCCAGATTAACATGTGCATGAAATAAATAATTCCTCCCCTTTCCTTCCTCTATACCAGGGAAAATTCACAGAGATAGCGACGACAGCTGAATGGTGTTTCATCGCTGAGATGTAATTTAGACAGATGGCACTGATTCCATTATAATCTAAAAGGTCAGGAGAGGAGATGAGGGGGAGGGAAGGTCACAACAGGAGAGGAGGAGAAGAAAAAGAAGAAACATGAGAGGGAGATGCTCAGGCTAGTTTGTTCCACCTTCCACTCCACTCTAACTGTCATCTTTCTTTAGTTTGGATTGTCTTTTCCTTTCTGTTATGTCACAGCCTCTTTTCTGCCTTTCTTCCTCCATCATTATCTCTCGCAAACTCTCCCTTCTCCTCTCTCTCGCCGCCTCTCTCTCGTTCTGACTCCTCTGCCTCGGTTAAGGGGACGATCCAGAAATAAGGCCATAAATAAGAAATCAACGGCCTTTTCTGTCCCGCCGCATTACAGGCTTTTGATGTATGCTTTCTGCAGTAGTATTACTCACCGGCCTCAAATCAATGCTCTAATCTTTCCCCCTGCCAGATTGATTTCAGTGGAAGTGACAACAATGCGGAGAGGTGCAGAACAGATCTGTACACTGTAGGCCATTTTACAAACACTAGCAAAGCAGTGTTACATAGGGACAGCTGATTAGGTAGATCAAGTAAGATGCCAGATATCACATAAGCACAGAGGTGTGAGAGTATAATGTACCTTTCCAGTTTTGGTCTTTAAATCTTTTTTAAAACCCAAACTGGTCCATCCTTGTGGCCAAACATATTTCTAAATTCACAGAACTGTACTTTAAATTCTGATCAAGGTCCCAAATTTTGTGTTTTATACCATTTGAAAACAGATTTTAGAGGTTACTTTTTTGCACTGTACATGCAATGTTGACATATTTTGTCTATACAGGCAATTTTTCCCAAAATTAAAAAAAAATTGCTTTTGCTGCTCAAAACTAGCTTGTATGAAAGGTCATTTAAAGGGGACATATCATGCTCATTTTCAGGTTCATACTTGTATTTTGTGTTTCTAATAGAACATTTTTACATGCTGTAATGTTAAAAAAAAACTTTATTTTCCTCATACTGTCTGCCTGAATATACCTGTATTCACCCTCTGTCTGAAACGCTCCGTTTTAGTGCATTTCAACGAAATTGCAACGGAATTGCGTTGCTAGGCAACAGTTTGGGTCCATGCTATTTACATACACTGAAACAGGAAACAAACTGGGACACATTTAGAATGTTTACTTTTAAAACCGTGTAATGGTCTAAATATTGTATATTTGTGACATCACAAATGGACACAAATCCTAATGGCTTGTTTCAAACACAATTTCTGAATATGGTCTGTGTGTGTTTCGCCGTATATTGAGCGTTTTGATAGTTTAACAGTATTTATATAGCACTTAAACCTGCTTTATAATACAAAAGACATGAAAATCTCACTTTTTACAATATGGGACCTTTAAGCAAATTCTGTGTCGCCTCATCAATTGTGACGAAATTGCCAAGACTGAAGTTTCACACTGGTATGGCTTGCATTTCTTGTGTTTCAAAGCCACCTTGAAAGTGAAAGTATGCGTTAAAAAAAAGTCAATGGTGGTGAAACAATCGTCCGCCTGCACCTGCAATTTGGTTGACCACATCTACAATTCAATTGCTCATTCAAATATATTGCGCGCCAAATGTGTTAAACCGGCATTATTATTTTTTTTTAGCCATTTGGGGGCAAGTTGCAAACACAACATTGACCAATTATTACCTTATGAAGTTGTTATGGTCAATTTGTTAGCAAAGAGTTGCCTTTTTATATGTCCAGCAGATACGGAGCAACAGTAGCATTAAGTCTTGTTTCTGGCCATCTGGCAAATGTCATATACTCACTCTCTCTTAGCTCTGTTTTCTCTGCAGGTTTGTTACTAGTAACCGCTGCATTGCACATTGCATGAAGCCATTTCATCCTTTGTGTATATAGAAATATTGATTAGAGCAGCTTTACAGATGGGAGCAAATCTGTATGTGATACATAAATTAGTCCTCAACCAAGGAAACCAGGACAAATATCGGTGCTATTGGATCCCGATTAGCACCAAAATGTAATTACTGGTTCCTTGGCCTCTCTCCCAAACAGGAACAAAAACTTGGTGAAGGCAAAAACTGGATGATTCTACTTCCCTCTACACTACATTTTATGAATGAATGATGAATTGTGTAGTGAGGTTATCATCCAAGAGTCTGCTCAACTGGAGACAGACTGGAGGCCAAACCAGCCAGGAATGAAGCAAGTCAGCTGGAACACACACACACACACACACAGAGAGAGAGAGAGAGAGATAGCCGTATTGCATACTGACCTTTACTTTGTCCTCCGCTCTTCAGCTATGGAGCAAAAGGCCCAACTGTGTTTTTTTCCCCTTTGTTTTTAAGGAAAGGCACATTTAGCACATTTTATACACGAGGGGAATTAATTGTTCTTTACATAATGCATAAAAGATATTAAATAATATATATATTTAAAACATAGCACAAGTCATCAGACAATAAGACACGTATTTAAAGTTTTACTGAAATGTTTTTATATTATATAATAAATATTGGTACTAATAATGATAATGACATTGCAGCCTTTTTTATTTTTCAAATTTTTTTTTAATCGTTTTTGGACATGTGTTTGTGGGAACAGCGACTAAGTTTCAAGCTTCTAAAGCCTCATCCACACTGGGAATGTCAGGAGCGTGTGGCGGCTGTGTTACCAGTTGTTTTTTATTTTGCCGTCCGTGTTAACAGGTTAGAGCAGCCAGACGCGCGGCCTGGCTGCGTGTCAGCTGCATCTCTTCTAGAGATTCAAGGTCTTGCCTATTTTTGACGCGAGCCGCGCAGTTCACAGCTCACAGTTGTTTTTAAATCAAGACTTCCTGCTTTTATTTCAAAATGAAAGCCCTCAAGCTTTTTTTCTGTTGACAGAATTCCTACATTTTTTAACACAAGGCTTTTATTCTGAAATATTTGCAGGACAGTGTTGTAGAACATGCAGTGACTTGCAGAGCTCCAATTAATGAATATAGTAAGGGGTTTTAATTGTGGATTATTACTATTATTTACCAATTACGACACATTTCTTAACCTTTCTCAGTCTAAAATAAATATAAATGATATTTATAATGAAATTAAATGGCCATTAAAATGCAAACTCTATGTAGAAAGAAAGGGCTGACAGCAGCAGCAGAAACGCAGCAGACATGCAGCTGGTGTGAACACCCGACGCGTCAATTGCGCAGCCGCCACGCGCTCCTGACGTTCCCAGTGTGGACGAAGCGTAAGTGGGCAATCGCCATGGCAATGAATGACTGATATCTGATAGCTGTCGTTGTTTAGCAAGGTTAGCAGGAATAACACTTCAATGCCTAAACTCTTCTTCGATATCATCCCCCGTTCACTCTCTTATAGCCCTGTGAATTGAATCATGATACAGAGTAACATATAATGCATGCTGAACTCATCTGCACTGAGCAGTTGGCGGTTAGAACTGAAGTGATATTATTAATTAATTGTATATTAATTATCAATACACCAATAACAGTATATTGTCAGTGGTACCAAGAATTCACCTCCCCCTTGAGAACACTAATGTAGTGTAATGCTGTCACTTCCTTGCATGTCATACCCCCTTCTCTGTCTCTTTGATTCCTGTCTGCCTCTCTAAATTGTCCATCATATATCCGATAAAGGCAAAAATATAAAAAGAAATAACAAAAAGACAAAAGATAATAATAATTTGATAAAATTAAAAAAATTAATACGAGCGAGAGGATACAGAGGCTAGACGTGGAAAAAGATGAAGCTCCGTATCTTGTGTGATGCTGAATCTTTGTAATGTGGAAATGAATGTAGCTCAGGGTAAATCACGCATGTGATGTCCTTGGCTGATAAAGGTTATTCCAATTACAGTGTGGCACTGAGAAATACAATTTTTTTCTTGCAGTACAGCGAGGGGTCTATTTCCTGTGAGATTGATACAGTCTAGGTGTGGAATAAGGGGATCAATACATCAATAATCCCAGTGGTAATTTGATACAGAGGAGCTGGTTAGAACAGCAAGCCGCAGTGATGTTACACTCGAATCAAAAAATACAAGCCGAAGCCATGCCAAGTCCTCTACCTGCTGAGAGAGTGGCCACATCAGTGACACTGTTTCCATCACGATGAAAGACACTTCAGTGTGAGAGCAGAGCCAGACAGACACTCTGCGATTTGGACGATGCTTCTCTGTATGGGGGTGCCAGCACAAGCGAGCAGGGAAATCCATAAATGTTTGCTCACGCTGCAGCCAAAGTTGTCCCAATTATTTGTTTTTCCCTAACATGACAGCTGTTGTCTAATCATCATGAAAAGCAAGACGTTGCAATGGACTCTCAGATTTTCAATTTACAATCTGGATCACAAAAGGTGTGTGTTGTGCATAATCAGATCTGAGGCCTGTGATGGTGTAGAGGACAAGGCACAACATGAATCAGAAATCAGAAATTAAATATATATATTGATTAATCAATTAAAGCTGAAGTAGGCAAGATTGGAGCAAATATGATTAAAAAAAGTAATTTTTATAAAACGCTATATCGTGACAGTAGTACATGAAACAGGTGACCTGAAAAAAATCTTGTGCCTCTGTGTCCTCCTGTGTCCTCCGGTACTCCTAACGGCATCTGCAAGATTTCACAGACTGGAGGAAAACAAGCAGTAAGAGCTGATCTGAGGTCTGCTGTCCATCTGCTGTCTATGAGAGCCGGCTGTCAATCACTCGTGAACGCCGACCAAACGGTCAAACTAGGCAGCGCTGATCAAATATGAATCAATATTATGTTACGTTAATGCCTATTTCTCTCCTCAAATGTTTTCAGAATCATCTTGTAGTGCACGGTTTAGCTGTAAAATGAGAAAGTTTGTGACACCGCCGCCATTGTGAAATCTGGTAAAGGAACGCCAAGTTCTGGTCACATGACTGGAGCACAGCCAATAGGAACGCTCTTTCAATGAAATGACCTGTGATTGGTCAAAGTCTCCCGTCACGGGCTAGATTTTCTAAAGCCTGAAAACAGCCATGAGGAGGAGCAGAAGTCTAGTTATCTCTCAGAACACTTGAATTACAATTTGCTGAAAGGTTATTATGGAATTTTTGCCCAATGATAAAATATACTGCCTACTGACACTTTAAGTAAAATAAATTGTGAAAGTGTATAAAGGCTACAAACATTATGATAGAAGTACTGTATGGACATTCCTATGCTCATAAATTGTTGCAGCAATTTTTGGGATGATACTATTTGCTACACAGATTTGTTGTTAAATTTAACCATTTTTACCACTCCAGAATTGATAAAAATGATCAAAACGCCCTCCAAAATACTACATTAAGACACCAAGACCTGAAAACACCATAGAAAAAGCCATGCTGTGATTTGGTATCACTTCTGTTCTGGAAAGCCATCCATCCTCTGAATGCTCTAGGTCTCTAGTTTGTGTTTGTAAAGTGTCATGAGGCTGTGATTATCCTAGAGGTCAGAACAGGTCATATTATACAGTGATGTCAAGTTACAAAAAAATGGTCTCACTGCAATGAAATTACATAATAAACAATGCCATGTGCAACGCACTGATAGAAAATATTGTTGCATTTTCTGACATGTCATTGTCATTTACTATCGGGAGACAGCCAACAAATGTGACTTTGAGGTACGTCTACACTCGCACACAAAGAGGGATGAGGAAAGGAGATGCTGAGTGCAGATAGAGGCATGTGTGCACCGTCCACACGGGGCATAAAGACTTGTGACACATTTAGTTAGAAAAAGTCATGTTCCGGCAGGATCTGGCACAAATTAAGCCCTGCATTCCCACAATTTAATCAAACTTTCTGTTTCTGTGCTTACATTGGAATGACAAAATACATGAATGCAGCAGTGGGGGGAGGGGGGGGAGTGTAACTTCATTCAAATCTTTTTTGGCTGTGTTTCTACAGATGACAGCTGAAGCCATTCTCCGACTGGTCAATGATCCTGTGCTGCCATTCTACCCTCTGGACATTGCCCTGGATGTTCAAAACAAACTCAAAGGTAACTCTGATCAGTGGTGGGTGGAGTAGCCAAAAACTGTAAAAGTACTGTTACTTTGCAAAAAAAAGTACTCAAGTAGAAGTTAAAGCAGTTGTAGTGAGTAACTTAAAGGTCCCATATCGTGCTCATTTTCAGGTTCATACTTGTATTTTGTGTTTCTACTAGAACATGTTCACATGCTGTAATGTTAAAAAATCCTCATACTGTCTGCATGAATATATCTGTATTTACACTCTGTGTGAAATGCTCCGTTTTAGTGCAATGGAATTGCGTTGCTAAGCAGCAGTTTGGGTCCATGTTTACTTCCTGTCAGTTGATGTTATTTACATACACTGCCACAGGAAATAAACTGGGACACATTTAGAATGTTTACGTTTAAAACCGTGTAATGGTCTAAATATTGTATATTTGTGACATCACAAATGGACCGAAATCATAACGGCTTGTCCCAAAGCACAATTTCTGAATACGGGCTGTGTGTATTTCTCCGTATATTGAACGTTTTGATATTTTAACAGTATTTTTAAAGCACTTAAACCTGCTTTATAATATAAAAGACATGAAAATCTCACTTTTTACAATATTGGAGTGGGCTACACCAATAAGTAAAGAGTAGTAAAGTAAAAATGAAAGATTGTTGTTTGAAGCATGATATACTGTGTTGTATATGTTATTAAACGTATTTCCATTAACACAACAGACACACTGACAGTTCTCTGATGTGACCAGCGTTCACAACCAGAGCCCGCTGCACTGTGCGCCGTTAATTCATCTGTAAATATCAGCTGCTAGCGGTGTTTGAAAGCCACAACGTTAACATTACTCCCGCTGTAGCTTCAACCGTGCTGCTTTGAACTGAGTCATGTGGAGTTATGGGTGAGGATAACAGAGCATAGCTCGGAGGACGGCTCGTTTTGATTAAAATGAGCTTGTAGCTCGTTGCTTACCTTATGAGTTATTGATCCGGGAAGTTCAAATATTTTCCCAACTTTAGTGAACTAGTTCAGTTCTGCATTACTCTTCCACGATGAAAAGGGGAATAACTCTTCATCCGTAGAACGGTGTTGAATATGTTTACCAGTATTATTTTGGCCAGTTGGTACACACATTCACCAGGGTGTTAATTATCTCCTCATTACTTAGGATTGCTGATACTAGATTTCATGCTGACTCGCTCATAGTGACAAACGAGTCTAGCAGCACCAAGATCTGTACGGATAATGACCCTAAACCAAGATGGCGGCAGCGCCTTGATGACGTAAGATTTCATTCCACATTATCAGTTTCATTCCATAAATTCAGGATTTCCTTCCATATATTCAGGATTTCATTCCATATTCTCAAAGTATCATTCAATATATTCAGGATTTCAGTCCATATTCTCACATTTCATTCCATACATTCAGGATTTCCTTCCATATATTCAGGATTTCATTCCATATTCTCAAAGTATCATTCAATATATTCAGGATTTCAGTCCATATTCTCACATTTCATTCCATACATTCAGGATTTCATTGCATATATTCAGGATTTCATTCCATATATTCAGGTTTTCATTCAATATTCTCAGGTTTTCATTCAATATTCTCAGGGTTCATTCCATATATTCTGGATTTTATTCCATGTTCTCAAAGTATCATTCCATATATTCAGGATTTCATTCCATATTCTCACATTTCATTCCATATATTCAGGATTTCATTCCATATATTCAGGATTTCATTCCATATATTCAGGTTTTCATTCAATATTCTCAGGTTTTCATTCAATATTCTCAGGGTTCATTCCATATATTCAGGATTTCATTCCATATTCTCACATTTCATTCCATATATACAGGATTTCATTCCATATATTCAGGATTGACGCTCTTCTGACGTTCCTGGTGTGTCCGGGCTGTTAGTTTCTCTCCCGCCTCCACGTTTGTACTTTCAGACATCTGCTTTATTTTACTTTTTCGCTTCCAGCTGTATAGGAGTCGTGTTAGGTTGCTGCTGATGAAAACCCAATATTTCCTAAATTCTGTGTTCTATATATTTGTAGAAGCACCCCCCTTGGCTAGATCCAGCAGGGTATGATGTGTTGTAGGTTAGGGGAATGACATATCAAATCAGTTTTAAGTTAGACACACGGATTGCCAATACAGGCACATGTTAAATTCAGGAAAGCGGTCCTCTGTGTATACGAGCTACATCGAGCGATTTACATATCTATCCCCCAAAAGTGTGCAACTTGCATGGTAAGAAGAATGCAGCGCTTTAGTCAAGGTCTGAGCTTAGTATAAATTTACATTTCCAAAATATTCAGCAGCTAGCAAGCTGTACAACCTCTCAGGCCCTCTGAACCAAAATCAGCTTATTCAGTCACAGTCTCGAAGCGTGCAGAGAATCTGTCCTTGAATATTAAGATGACCTTTGAAAGAGGATGCACAACAGAGGCTTTGATGAATTTAGCCTGCGTGTTGTCTTCGATTGCGAACTCAGAATAAACAAAAATGTCATGTTGCTTTTTGTTCTGCACCGAAAAAAAACCTCGGGTGTGTTGTCAGGGTGAGATTTATGAATAGATAATATATGCAGTGTTTGAGTTGCTCTGTACTACATATTACACATTTCAATAAGAAAATGCACACTGTAAAGAATTAATGCTTCCTGCTTGAGATACAATAGATCTACATAACAATGTCTGGAACCATTTACACAATAAGATCGGAGATTGAAAGAGATGAAGAGGCGCTCTCCGTCGCATGTACTGTGTGGGCTTCAACTAGAATTCTCATTCATTGTACTAGCGAGGCAATTGTTCAGTGGCACAGGTTCACTGGCTCCGTCTAAGCATGTAAGCACCGTCCCATTAAGGCCTAGATTGAGTGGTTATGCTTCCCCTTCTGAGACTAATGGGCAGATTATGACCTGAGAGAGAGAGAGAGATGACTGATCATTACACCTGCCTGTAGCCTCTGTCTGTTTCTTCATCACATTGTACCTCTATATGTCTGCTCCCCCCCCCCCATCCCTCCTTTCTCCTCTCTATCAATTCAATTCAAAGGCACTTTATTGGCATAAAAGATACACCTTCTTGGCAATTTTGCGCATTGGTGGTGAGGTGAAGAACAGTGCTGCAATGCAGTGAGCATCATTTCATCATCCAGCCAAAACACAAATGATAAAGCAGAATTATACCATTAAAGTGGCAGTAGGCAGTATATTTTTGGCATCATCGGGCAAAAAATCCCATAATAACCTTTCAGTATAGTGTAATTCAAGTGTTCTGAGAGATAACTAGACTTCTGCAACTCCTCATGTCTCCTCTGTTTTCAGGCTTTAGAAAAATCTAGCCCGTGACGGGAGATTTTGACCAATTACAGGTCATTTCATTGAGAACGTTCCTATTGGCTGGGCTCCGGTCATGTGACTGGAACTTGGCGTTCCTTCACCAGATTTCACAATGGCGGCGGCGTCACAAACTTCCTCATTTTACAGCTAAACCGTGCACTACAAGATGATTCTGAAAACATTTGAGGAGAGAAATAGGCTTTAACATAACAGAATATTGATTCATATTTGATCAGCGCTGCCTAGTTTGACCGTTTGGTCGGAGTTCGTGAGTGATTGACAGCCTGCTCTCAGATCAGCTCTTACTGCTTGTTTTCCTCCGGTCTGTGAAATCTTGCAGATGGCGTTAGGAGCACCAGAAGAAACAGAGGCACATGATTGTTTTTTCAGGTTACCTGTTTCATGTACTACTGTCATGATATAGCGACCGTTTTATAATAATAACTTTTTGTATCATATATATTATATTTGCTCCAATCTTGCCCACTTCAGCTTTAAGTGGCTAAGCTATTTGATCATTACTACATACAGTTCACTAACTGTTGCATTTTCTTCTGGACCAGTGGACAGGTTGTCTCTAGCCTGGTTCCAGACCTTTCACATTCCTAAACAGCTAGCAGTAAGCTAAAGTAACGATACGTTTTTACAACGATATGTATCAATTTCCATGGTTCCGTTACGATTCAAGGACGATATTTGGCTCATCTAGAGCGATACGATTTCAATGACTTGAAATCGATACATTAACTTTTTTTGCCAAAAATTCAATCAGTGTGACTGTGAAATAAATATCTGATACTGAAACAGTGTAGGTCAGGATTCCTCAAAGTTTTTCTTGTAAAGGAATCAGGGATAAATTAATTACGGCTATAAACAAGTAAACAACGATTAATGGCAATATATATATCGAATATTGAATGACAGTGCCAATCTCAGAAAGATGGCAACAAAACGAAGCAGGCTGGCGGCGGCGAAGAGCCAGACGAGCGAGAGACTTTCAAGCCGCGTTTGAGGTCCAACATGTGGAAACATTTGGGCTTTTGCAAAAAGGGAGGTTTCCTTGATAAATCACTCACAAGAATATGCAAAGACCAGAAAAAAAATCTTAATATCAATGAGACTGCCTGATTAAATTAAAATATATAATTGCAGTAAGTGTCATTTTCCTTATACTTACATTCAGTTTTACTATTTTCATCAGATGTGTGTCATCAAAAAGAAGCTGCTTGTTACAGATTTCAGGCCCCTAATTGGTATTAAATTGAATTCCATTATAAACGTCTTAAAGTTATAAATCTGAGTATGGTGTAGATACTCTCAATGCTTCGTACCGAGCAGCTATTGTTCAACCAGAAAACAGGTGGGAGAAAACTTTTATCTCTGCTGGTTAAAAATACATAGAGGCACCAGATGGACAGAAAGAAGAGGAGGAGGAACAGGACAGCGAAAGAAATACTTTTTGAAGTGTGTGTGTGTGTGTGTGTGTGTGTGTGTGCGTGCGTGCGTGCGTGCGTGCGTGCGTGCGTTTGTGTGTGTGTGTGTGTGTGTGTGTGGTAACAGATAGTGAGGCATGATAAATAATTCCTGGTGTGTGTGTGTGTGTATACAGTGTGGGTTGTTTAATGGCAGTGGTTGCAGGGTAAAAGCTGGCATGTAGACACTAAGATTTGAACACCTTATAAATTTAACCCAGATAGAAGAACAAAAGAGTGAGAGAAACAGAAGGATGAGCCACTGATTCCAAACCACCACTAAGAATTACCATTTCAAAGTTTTCTTTAAATAATACCTTCAACGTTCCACAACATAGTAACACAAGAGTGTATAGGCTTCTGGATAATTTAACAATAGAATGGATTTAAATCTGCACTAATTCATATTTTCATATAAACAATGGATAAAATTACTCTATGTAATGTGCCCAAAGAACTCCGATACTGCAGGTTTAACAAAACAATTTTATCTCGACGTTCACTTACTAGCTTTTTCTGGCGTTTTCAACCAAATCTCACATCTTCGTTAGTGAATTGAAGTTGGCTCAGGTCATCGTGTGATTTGAGTATGAAGGTGACGGTTATAGCTATCAGTTTTAATTATTTCAACTTCTGTCAGTTTGGTGCACCAGACCAATAGATGTGGGTCGTTGGGGCCCTACTATGTTGTAAAAGTGAAAGCGAAACTTGAAAACAACACGTTGTAAAACTGAATTAAACGTTACGTTTTCAACACAAACAAAAACAACTTCTACTTTAGGTTTAAGCAACCAAGCTACAAATATTTTAAGGTTTGGGCAACAAAACAACAACATTATGTTGGGGACGCAGGTAGGGGCTGGTCTTGTTATTAGCAAATTTTAAAGATAATTATGAATAACAATACATATATGTATATACAGTATATTACTAATAATGGGGCACCAAATTATGTTATCTCGCTACAATGGCACCTGGCAGTGGGGGGGATATATTAGACAGCAAGTGAACATTTTGAACTTTGTGTTGGAAGCAGAGAAAATGGGCCAGCGTAAGGATGTGAGTGACTTTGACAAAGGACCAAATAGTGCTGGCTAGACGACTGGGTCAGAGCATCTCCAGAACTGCAGCTCTTGTGGGATGTTCCCGGTCTGCAGTGGTCAGGACCTACCAAAAGTGGTCCGAGGAAGGAGAACTGGTGAACCGGCAACAGGGTCAGACCCGAGGCTCATTGATGCACATGGGGAGCGAAGGCTGGCCCGTGTTGTCTGATCCAATAGAAGAGCTACTGGAGCTCAAACTGCTGAAAAAGTTAAAGCTGAAGTAGGCGAGATTGGAGCAAATATGATTAAAACAAGTTATTTTTATAAAACAGTCGTTATATCGTGACAGTAGTACATGAAACAGGTAACCTGAAAAAAATGTTGTGCCTCTGTGTCCTCCGGTGTTCTTAACAGCATCTGTAAGATTTCACAGACCCGAGGAAAACAAACAGTAAGAGCTGATCTGAGGTCTGCTGTCCAGCTGCCGTCTATGAGAGCCAGCTGTCAATCACTTGCGTACTCCGACCAAACGGTCAAACTAGGCAGCGCTGATCAAATATGAATCAATATTATGTTACGTTAATGCCTATATCTCTCCTCAGATGTTTTCAGAATCATCTTGTAGTGCACGGTTTAGCTGTAAAATGAGAAAGTTTGTGACGCCGCAGCCATTGTGAAATCTGGTGAAGGAACGCCAAGTTCCGGTCACATGACTGGAGCACAGCCAATAGGAACGCTCTCTCAAGATTTTTTAAAGCCTGAAAACAGAGCCATGAGGAGGTGCAGAAGTCTATTTATCTCTCAGAACACTTGAATTACAATATGCTGAAAAGGTTATTATGGAATTTTTGCCCAATGATTCCAAAAATATACTGCCTACTGCAGCTTTAATGCTGGTTCCGATAGATAGGTAAGTAAGTAAGTAAGACTTTATTTATATAGCACATTTCATACAGGAGTTGCAGTTCAAAGTGCTTTACATAAAATAAATAAAAAACAAGCAGCAAGAGCAGTGCATGGCGTCAACAAAATCAAGATAAAAGTAATAAAACATTTTAGAACAGTAGAAATAGTAAAATATAAATAGTGCAGAATAAAATTCATAGTGCAAGTTACAGAGAAAATGCGCTGGTAAAAAGATAGGTTTTAAGATGTCTTTTGAAAATGTCTAGCGTGTTTGCTTCCCTAATATTTATGGGTAGTGCGTTCCATAATTTTGGGGCATAGTTGACAAAGGCCGCATCACCAATCTTCTTACGACTGCTTCTGGTGACCTCTAATAGACCTGCATCTGATGATCGCAGTGTTCTCGCTGGTGTGTAGTTTGTAAGGGAGTTAGCAATGTAGCTAGGTCCTTGTCCATTTAGTGCTTTGTATGTGAGGAGGAGGACCTTGAAGTCAATTCTGAAGGTGACAGGAAGCCAGTGCAAAGTAGCTAGGACAGGACTGATGTGTTCTCTCCTCTTAGTTTTTGTTAATAATCTAGCTGCAGAGTTTTAGGTGTCAGAACACACAGTGCATCGTGGTTTGTTGCGTATGGGGCTGTGTAGCCACAGACCGGTCAGGGTGACCCATGCTGACCCTAATGTTATGGCTGATCGGTGTATAAGTAAGGCAAGACACATGTCTTCTACACATGAATGGTTAGTGAAGCATGTGTTCTTTTGTATGGTCTATTCAAAGATTAGTGTGTGTGTGTGTGTGTGTGTGTGTGTGTGTGTGTGCGTGCGTGCGTGTGTGCGTGCGTGTGTGTGTGTTTTAGCAGCCCCCTGTGGCAGAAGACCAGTGATATTTAATGGATTCTTCACAGCCGGCGTGGAGAGCACTGCAGTAGTCATGACTGGCAGTCATGGAGGGGGACTCAGATCAAACAACCAGAGCTAATTGAAACTCCCCAAAACCTTT
Organism: Sebastes umbrosus; assembly: GCF_015220745.1. Classification (NCBI taxonomy): domain Eukaryota; kingdom Metazoa; phylum Chordata; class Actinopteri; order Perciformes; family Sebastidae; genus Sebastes; species Sebastes umbrosus. Next base: position 34,000,784 of record NC_051273.1, read on the forward strand.
TGTTCAACTTTTTTAAATCACTATTCTCCTTTTCTTTTCTCTCTTCATATATATAACTGCCTTTGGTCTAGTCTGATCTGACATAAATCTCCATTAATTGACTGTAGTGATGGTGCTCAGTAGCAGAGCTGCCTTTGGTCCTCAACAGGTAGAACAGGCTGTTGTCAGTGATGTTATTACTAGAATACACTGAGGAAATCAAAGTAACCGTGTGTGCCCATTTGCATGAATTATGCCTTACAACTGGATGTCTCTTAACACCTATCGTATGATGTACTGTATAGTTTTAATTAGGTATATCTCAGAGGCAAAGCCAAAAAAAAAAAAAATTGCTGTATAATTAGATTGAAGGTAGAGAAAAGGGGAAAAGGTGACCACTCTAATGGGGCCCAGCATTGTGACTTCAGAATGTAAAAAAAAAAAGCTTGACTACAGATAGGTGAGAAATAAAAGGGAACAAACGTGTCAAGGTGAATTGTTGGGCCACTATGAGCATCCAGAATACTTAATAAACCTACACAAGATTGGCACGATGCACACGACTGCCAAAGCCTCCTCCTGTTAGCTTCAGCGGGAATTTAGGATGCATTTTTGCACGGAACGAGGACTGTGGACTCATCTTTTACAGTGTATTCGTGCAGAGGGGATCACTTCACAGTTAGTGTGGAGAGTAGGAATTATTACAGCGACCGATCAAGGTAGAAATAGAATGTGAGTATTTCATTAAAGGTTCCATATTGTAAAAAGTGAGATTTGTATGTCTTTTATATTATAAAGCAGGTTTAAGTAATATAAATACTGTGAAAGTATCAAAACATTCAATCCATGGAGAAATACACACAGCCCGTATTCAGAAACTGTGCGTTTGAAACAAGCCGTTAGGATTTCTGTCCATTTGTGATGTCACAAATCTACAATATTTAGACCATTTCACAGTTTTAAATGTAATCATACTAAATGTGTCCCAGTTTATTTCCTGTTGCAGTGACATCAACTGACAGGATGTAAACATGGACCCAAGCTGTTTCCTAGCAACGCAATTCCGTTGCCATTCCGTTGAAATGCGCTAAAACGTAGCGTTTCAGACAGAGCATGAATACAGGTATATTCAAACAGATGAGAAAAATAATGTGTTTTTTTAACATTAAAGCATGTAAACATGTTCTAGTAGAAACCCAAAATACAAGCATGAAGCTAAAAAATGAGCATGACATGATTTCTGTCCATTTGTGATGTCATAAATATACAATATTTAGACCCTTTACACAGATTTAAACTTAAACATTCTAAATGTGTCCCAGTTTATTCCTGGTTGCAGTGTATGTGAATCATGATGTGAGCCATCAGCTGACAGGAAGTATGGACCCAAGCTGTTGCCTAGCAATACAATTCTGTTCTAATTTCGTCGCAATGCGCTAAAACAGAGCGTTTAAGAAAGAGGATAAATATAGGTATATTCAGGCCGACAGTATGATGAAAATAAAGGTTTTTTTGAACATTAAAGCATGTAAACATGTTCTAGTAGAAACACAAAATACAAGTATGAACCTGAAAATGAGTATAATATGGTACCTTTAAAGTATTTACTACTCTGTGTGCTACTCAGTTCCACATAATCAACATGTGGATCTGCTAAAAAAAAACAAAACATTAAACTCTACTTCACTTTACAAAAAGGTGATAGAGTGCATTTACCACCGTAGCATCACAGGAAGAATGTCTTAAGGTGCAGAATCTCTGTTGTGGCTCGTGTTCTTTGTGCCCTAGAAGAAGTGCATTTAAAATGTCAAAGCATCTACTGCATGGTTTAAAAAAGCAATGTTTTTTGCCTTCCCCCAAACCAGCTACTGTAAAAAAGAGAGCTACAGGAGATAAATAACTACAAAGGGACATCCTGGGGCCATGGATTTGCCATTTCCCACACATAAACTCGTACTTAGAAAAGAAGAACATGCAGTCACCTCATACCTCAAATAAGGTGTTTTTGTTTTCAACATATTTTGACTTTTTTTGTTTTGTTATATATATATATATATATGTATATATATATATAGAATGAGAATCAATTAAACCTTTATGACACCCAACGCCAACGTTCATAAACATCTTTAGATGTTGGTGAACTAAAAAGTAAGAAAAATATTCTGTTGAATAAAAGCATCACCCTAGAGCTCTTTTTGTCTTTCTCTCTTCTCTCCGCTGCCATTATCACAGGAGGCCATGTCCCAACTGTATACCCAAATACAAATACACTCGCGCACATCCCCATGTGTCAAAAGATGTGATGGATTACAACAATCAAACAATATTTCATGAGTCCCAGCTGGCTGCGAGGGAGCCAGAGCCATTTAAATTTGTAGGAAAGAACAGATCTCTTTGTCTATTTTTGTCCCCACTGTCTTCCCCTCTCCTCTCAGATGAGTCACACTCTGTTCCCAACCTACTGTGACACACAAACACACACACACCAATGTGACCGGTGTGTTACGTGTTTTCGGTTCATAGTCTCTTTTTGAGTAAAAATAAAAACTATACATGATCCTAAACATGTCGTCACCTCCTACTGCTTTGACCTCAAACAACTCTTCATATTCTCAAAGTCAGACAATCTATAGGAAGAAACCCTTTATAAACCAATCCCAAACACATTTACAGGCCTTAATAAAAAAAAGCAATTTCTGTGCACATGAATCTTTCACACCTGTTATTAGTTGTCTCTTCTTTTCTTTTCTTTATATTTTTCTCCTATAGATGTGTCACATATGTTTGCCTGCAATCTTTTTCATGCAACATAATCAACATTATCACCAAACAGAATGTTAATATTGGATTGAATTCTGCAAAACCCAGTGTTATGTCCAATGACAGAATTTTGTGTCCATCTAAATATGTGCCAACAATTATGGTGGGGTTGATGTTAGGTAAAGGTCATGCCCACATACTATATATACAGCCAGAACAGACAGAGTGTATTTGTATTTGTGTATACAGTTGGGACATTGCCTCCTGTGATAACGGCGGCAGAGAGAAGAGAGAAAGACAAAAAGAGCTTTAGGGTGATGATTTTATTCAACGGAATATTTTTTACTTTTTAGTTCACCAACATCTGAAGATGTTTATGAACATTGGTGTTGGGTGTCATAAAGGTTTAATTGATTCTCATTCTATATATATATATATATATATATATATGCACATATAGCAAACGTATCTCTATTTTAAAGCAAGACTTGTAACACATTAGGAGTACAATGCAATCTCTACATGAATTGTAGACATGTCCACCTCCATATTGCTTCCATTTTTCCGCATATGACACTTTCATCACACAAAAAAAGGCATAATAAATAACACATTTTGCATTTGGGGTCATTGTTATTGTCTATGCACGTGGAAATTGAGTTGGTTAAATTAGCCGCGCCGCATCGCGTAGCGATTGATGCGTCGGGTGTTCACACCAGCTGTGTTTCAGCTGCGTTTCTCTTGTTGCTGCTGCTGCCAGCCCTTTCTTTCTACATAGAGTTTTGCCTTTCATAATGGCCATTTCATTTCATTATAAATGAATGATTATATTTATTTTAGACAGAGAGAGGTTAAGAAAGGTGTGGTAATTTGTAAACAATTGTAATAATCCACAATTAAAACCCCGTACTACATCCATTAATGGAGCCGTGCAAGTCACTGCATGTTCTACAACACTGTCTAGAAATATTTCAGAATAAAAGCCTCGCAGTTAACAAATGAAGGAATTCTGTCCACAGAAAAAAAGAGTTTAAGGCTTTTATTTTGAAATGAAAGCAGGATAGTGTTGATTTCAACCCTGTACTTTATTCATTCATGGAGCTCTATAAGTCACTGCATGTTCCACAGCACTGTCCGGCACATATTTCAGAATAAAAGCCTTGTGTTAACAAATTAAGGAATTCTGTCCACAGAAAAAAACGCTTGAGGGCTTTTATTTTGAAATGAAAGCAGGAAGTGTTGATTTAAAAATAAGTCTTTACTTTTTTTCATCTCCATAAGATATTCTACAGATAGAGACATCAAAACTGTAGTAATGTTGCTGGTATGATGTCAATATACAGTCAATAGATCACTTTCACTGTCTGTTGTTGCTGTGAACCGCGCGACTCACGTCAAAAAAAGGCAAGACCTCGAATCTCTAGAAGAGACACAGCTGACATGCAGCCGTGTGGCTGCTCTAACCTGTTAATACGGACGCCCAAATAAAAAACAACAGGTAACGCAGCCGCCACGCGCTCCTGACGTTCCCAGTGTCAACTCGGCTTAACTGAACGTAAACCTTTTAGAGCTGAAGACCTGAACCTGAACCTGTGTCCAACACAACAGATTTCAGCCTTTCCAACACAGTCCCATTGGATCCAGCCAGAATTCATGTAATAGAGCCAAGAATACATGCCACTTAAATGTAGATGCAAGGTAATTGATTTTCAATGCCAAATGTACCGTAAAACAAGCCAGCTTTGTGTTGACGGGCTAATGTGGTTAGCATTGTGTGAGTAGCTGCTGAGTGTGTCTGTGTGTGTGTGTGTGTGTGTGTGTGTAAAGCTGAAGCTTATCCGACCTTACCAATGACCGGGGTATATCCTGGTAAGGGCACCAGTCTATCGCAGGACTAAAGTACTTCCCATGTGCCCTTGGCTATTCCATTCCATTAAGTTCTGTTATTTCAGTCACTGCAAAGTAAGTTTAAAGTTTGAAGTGAGATTAAAGTACACACCACGGGAGAGCAAAGTGTTCTAATGGCAGCAGTTGTGTGCAGTTGAGTCTTAGTACCCTTGTTCCCTGTGTTTTACAAAATGTTTGCACTACGGCGTGGAAAAGAAACAGATGATGTAACTCATCGACAGAACTCAGATGGACCCGCCCTTTAAAGTTAAGGTCAGTTTTTTCACATGTTGTTTCTTTTTTTTCTCCCTGTATCATATATGTGTCCAGACAAGAGTGCGGTAACTCAGCCCATGCTGTCCTCAGCCTCCTCTCTGAGAGACCACGCAGCTTTCTTCCAGTCTGAAATGATGCGGCCAGCAAATGACCCTAAAGAGCGTGACCCCTCCCACGTGCGGATGCTGAATGATGTACTCCGTGACCTGGAGAAGAGTTTCATCATCCCACAGACACCGCCTGGAGTGTACAGGTAGGAGACAAGTTAAGCTTTGGTTTTACTTTACGCAAAGGACGGCTGCACGCATGAGCTGATGTAAATGTAGTAAGAGAACTGGATATAGCGTTGGAGGCAGTGCCCCATTTTTTTTTCTTCTCGTTAAGTAAAGACTTTATTCTCTTAATATTACAACTTTTATTCTCGTACCATTATGACTTTATTCTCATAGTATTACAATGTTTTTTCTTGTAAAATTCGGACTTTATTCTGTAAATCTTTGATTTTTTTTTCCATCAATGTGGCCCTAATACTCCGTAGTACATTTGCACTTTGGCCCTCACTGCATTAGACTTATATACTATATACTTAGACTATAAACTGTGTTACCTACATCACAATGCTCAAATGTTTTGCGGCTCCAGATTTTTTTTTTTGCCTAAAATGGCTGTTTTGATAATAAAGGTTGCTGACCCCTGGTCTAGGTAAAGTCTGAGGTGTGAACATCCTCTCTGCCCAAGTTCCTATGACTTGGGAAGAAATGATTTACGTAAATCCCCCATCAGCCATCCATCTTGCATTGGGTGCACCCACTTTATTTTTCAACGTGTTCTACATATGGAGCAGAGCAGCAATAATGTAACATAAAACTTGAGCTTCACAGTGAACACATATTTATTCCTTCTGACAAAAAAAGGGAAAAGTTGAATAATTTACACAGTGTCTTGATTTTTTTCCAAACGCAGCTTTTTCAGGGCAGAGCAGCAGCAATTCATTCATCGGCTCTGCACGGCGCTCGTACAAGAAAGTGAAAGCTCCAGATTAGTTGGTGAAGTTATTTTAAGTCAAACTGTCCAGCTAAAGAATACACACACAATAAATCATATCACATCACATTAGTTGAAGGACAGCTGATAGTAGGGGACTTTTTTCTCACTGACTATATTTCCATCTCATAATAGTAACACCTCTGTTCTGTTTGACTTTAGCATCCTCACAGTGTGTGTGTTACACTCTGTCTTCCCCCCCACAGCTCTGTGGCTGTCTACTTTTCAACTAGATTTTAATGGAATAAATGGCTTCTGCTGTTTAGTGTTATTCACAGTTTATGGCAGTAATAGACATGTTAATTGTCCTAGACTGCCATTAGCATCCAAGCTAAAATTAGCTGCTCCATCATGCTCGGAAAGCATTAAGTCTTAATAGCGCTCATTTATAAAGGAAGTTACCGCTCCCTCAATGGACAAAGACAATTAGACTAAGAGCACTGAAGACTTTTTCCAATGTTTTCCTTGATGGTTTATGTAGTATTTTAGGCACCTAAGGTGCATTTTTAAGCAACATAAACACATAATGATATCACTTTGGGTGAACAGCAGTGCAGTAACACATATTCACAATAATGCCTATGATTTGTGTATGATACTTGTGTAAGTATAACCTCTCATTAAATTGAACACTGAGCCTTAAAACACTTTCCAGAGAATCCCATTCACTATTATAAAGGGTGTTTGGATAAGTCAGTGCAGACCTGTTTGTGGTCTAGTTGTAAAAAATTCAATTGAAAGATGCAGTTGCTGCTGACACTGGAATGAGATTCAGGCTAACTGCTCGTGGTCACCAGCACAGTCCGTGGGTGGCCCTGCTGTGCCCTGAGGGATTTGAGTTATAAAACTGTAAAGCTGAACAACTGCATTCATGCTCAACCGAAGAATCGATACTCTACTACAGAATACTACGTGTACATTACACATGTGTATGTCATTTTGATCAATGGTATAGTTCACTGATAAGATAATTTAGAAGATGTGTTACAATTAAAACAAGGATTTTTAAGGTTATGTTTTCACCGGCGTTGGTTTGTTTGTCTGTTTGTTTGTCTGTTAGCAGGATTACTCCAAAAATTTGCGATGGATTTGAATGAATTTTTTGGAGGGGTGGGGTGTGGCACAATGAACAACCCATTCGATTTTGGTGGCGATCTGGATCATGATCCGGACTCAGGAATTTTTTTTAAGAATTCCGATCAGCCTGAACATTAAGACCACAGGGTATAACACATGCGCAGTGTAACTGATGACGCGTTGATGACGCGTTGATGACGCGTGACCCCGCCTCCTTCCTCCTTCTAAGAGCAGAGAGATACGTGTGTGGATGTGTGGCGAGACTCCAAGGTGCGGCGGGAGCTGCTGGCCGTCCGCGGTGAGAAAGAAAAAAGCGGTAGATGACGGGATGAGAGACAACGTAGTGTAACGTTATACAGACATAACAAGGATGCTGAATGAGAGAGGCATCCGCCGATACGTTACACAGAAACACACCGTGTTAATAACAAGCTGACTGCCTTACGGTACCGCCAGCTGTGAGCTGTGAAGTCATGCACCTTGGCGGAGGTCTGCGGTCTCCGAGTGCCATTCTAGTTTTTTATTATTATTATTAAAAATGCTGTGTCCCACAGAATCAAGCTCATGAATGATAATAACTACCATAACAGTAGATTACTATCATTAAAGGCAAAGACATTATATAAACACTCAAACACAGGAGCAACAACACACATAGCCCTGCTGGTATTACGGCTGAAGAAAACAGCAATGCCAGAGAAACACACTGGCATAGATAATAGTCAATGAATTGTCCATAGCATTACAAAATATACGAACTGCATAAATTCAACATGACAGCACGGTGGCTTGATAAATGGCCCAGTTTGTCTGTAAACAGAGCCTCGAGTCTGACCACAAAATATGTGACTACCAGACGAAAGGTACTGATTCAAGTGTTCATAGGTGCAGCTGTTCAGCAGCTGCTGCTGCAGTATGAACATCAACAGAATGGATACATATCTCTGTCCATCCCTATTTGTGTTCTTTTGTCGGGACATTATGCTTCTTGTGATTGAACCAGAGTGAATGCACTCATAGAAACTCATGTGATCCTGTGATTCGTGCGTGATCTCGTGATATCGCGAGAATCCAGCTGCAGTGCGAGGTAAAGAACTGACAGCCCTCCTCACAAAACAAAACAACTCATTAACCCTGACAAGACAATAAATCTGTTTTTATTTGTCTGGAGTCGCTCTCAAAAGACTACTCAGTTGAATTTACATGAGGCATCACACTTTTTTGGCAAACCTCTAAACCACTTTATACTGCTGTGATGTCACATGTCAGTTAATGCATTTAGGTATAGTATTTATTTAGTATATGCAATTTGGACTTCACTTACAATTTAAAGGTCCCATATTATAAAAAAGAGAGATGTTCATGTTCTTTTATTATAAAGCAGGATTAAGTCTTATATGAATACTGTGAAAATATTGAAACGCTCAATCCACAGGGAAATACACAGCCCGTATTCAGAAACTCTGCATTTGAAACAAGCTGTCAGGATTTCTGTCCATTTGTGATGTCACAAATATACAATATTTAGACCCTTTACAAAGATTTAAATGTAAAAACATTCTAAATGTATCCCAGTTTATTCCTGGTTGCAGTGTATGTGAATGTCATCAGCTGACAGGAAGTAAACATGGACCCAAGCTGTTGCCTATCAACGCAATTCCGTTGCAATTTTGTCGCAATTCTGTCGAAATGCGCTAAAACAGAGCGTTTCAGACAGAGGGTAAATACAGGCATATTCAGGCCGACGGTATGGGGAACATAAAGGTTTTTTTGAACATTACAGAATGTAAACATGTTCTAGTAGAAACACAAAATACAAGTATGAACCTGAAAATGAGCACCTTTAAAGATTTGTTTTATTTTATTCAAAACATTGTACTCTTTTCTTCCAGTTCTAGACTTAGAACCCCTGTCTTGGGAATCTGCAAGCTTATACAACGTCTTTATCCATCCCATTAATGTGCTTCCAGAGCACCAAAATAAAAAGGTGTTCAAATCCACAAAATGACCAACGTACCCATTAAACACAGCCAAGTTAACAATTTCTGCTCCTAACCTTGAACCTTAACCGAATTCCTAGTCTTAACATTTCCTGCAGTAAAAGGGAGGATAAGCCGAAATGTTCTCGCAGACACGCCATGCTGCTGTCGGTGTTGGATGGATGTTGCTACTTCAGTGTGTGAGTGACACCTGGGGCAGTAGACATAGTTTAAACCCAATTTGCTGTGTTGCAGCGCAGGAGACAGCCTCTATTAAGGGTTTGATGACAGTCCGCTGGTTAGGGGGACATGGACGGACAAGATTACATTGGTTCTGAGGCACTTTTTGTCATGATATCACTCCCCCTTTTTGAGTCTTTTTTGTTCTCTTTTTATCACTGCAGGTTCCAATTATTTTTTTATCATGTTAGGAATAATATCTGACAAGTAGTACATTCCATGGTTTACAAAGGGGAGGCAAACCACCCTCCGGTTCACTTCACTGTTACAATCATGGAACTTACTACTTGGAGGGTATTATACCATGTCACATTCCAACAAAATACCATGTGATGAAATTAAGAATACCATTTGTTATGGTAATATCATTGATATGGTTTTAAATATAATTTTGATATCATGATGCTTGTATTTTGGCTGTTCTCATACACTGTTCATAGCTATACCTACGAAAAGTTAATGCTCTGTAATTCTTGTATATCCCACAAAATCAATTTGTGTGTAATTAACGTAATCGTGAACCAGGAAACATGAATAGCAACAAACGCCACGTAGAGAGGAGGTTGGGCTGGATGGGTGTGTCAAAAATGATTGGACTTTCGCCCCAGGAGACCGGCGTCCATGTCCCGTTTGAAACCAGAAGTCAACGTTGATTTATTTGTAACTTACATACTTAAGTAACGCCACTTCCGGAGTTATTTTAAGTGAAAACAACGATCTTTCCCTAAACCTAACTAAGTCTTTTTGTTGCCTAAACCTAAGAAAGTCTTTTCCTGTGAAGACGGAAGATTATTTTGAAAAGACTGTATACATGAGTCGAAATTGACACGTGTTGCTGGACATTTGTAGGAAAATGAACGAAAAAGGTGGAATAACTTTTTTGCAAGATACACACAGACCGTTATGCCAGAATATCTCTCTCATGAGATGGTTAAGGTTAGGATAGGTCTACTCCGAGCTCCCTTTGGATGTCTGAGCTCCTCACCCTATTTCTAAGGCTGAGCCCAGCCACCCTACGGAGGAAACTCATTTCGGCCACTTGTATCTGCAATCTCATTCTTTCGGTCACTACCCAAAGCTCCCTACCATACGTGAGGGTTGAAACGTAGATAGACTGGTAAATTGAGAGCTTTTACCTTCCGGCTCAGCTCCCTCTTCACCACAATGGTCCGGTACAACGCCCGCATAACTGCTGACGCCAAACCGCCTGTCCATTCGCTCCATTTAACCCTCACTCGTGAACACAACTCAAGATACTTGAACTCCCTCGCTTGGGGGCATTGACTCACTCCCAACCCGGAGCTACAGCATGTTGTGGTAAAATCAAACATTGTAGAGAATATGAAAGCTGTCCACTGTCCACTTTTGTCAACAAATATAATATTAAACAGTAACCTAAACACCTTTAACTTACAGGACTAGCCTCGCTGGTGTCATAAAAGGGTCGATACAGAATATATTTTCAGCCAGCACTCTGACTTTGAGTCAAAATTGTGTGCTGAAGGTCAGTCTTCCTTCATGCCATGCGGCTCGGAACCTGTGTCTTAACAGATGAAGAATCACTCCATTTACTCTCTAACACTGTCTTTTCAACCACCTTAAGAGAAATCAATGTACTTCAGCCCAGAGGGGAGCAACACTCTGCAGTCTCTCTGCCATTCTGACCTACAAATCACTACTCTGCTACCCCCCCAAAGGCTTGTCTGTGTTTATGTATGTGCTCTGCTATGTGTGTGTGCATGTTGGTGGGTACAACAGTGGGACAGGAAAACAAGGAGACATTGATAATTAATAATAATAATAATAAGCTAATCATGTGTCCTTCATTGCTTGCGCTGGCAAGACGGTGGCGCAGGCACGCTGCTAGGATTTCAATTTTGAAGACAACTAATGCGTCTGGTTGATTATGACACATTTTAAATCTTTTTCTAAAACATTTTCAATGCCGAGATAGCTTGTTAGCCTACCTGTGACAGTTTGTATTACAAGAGGCACACGCGGTTATATTGCTCATCACTGAGAGTCAGTTTCATGTATCTGTGTCACGAGGGTTTGGCCACTGCCCCGCCCCTTTAAGAGACTAGCGGCAGGATCCTGAGTGTATTTTCTCCAATGGGAGAAGTGAACGTGAACACAGATTATGATTCTTTTGCTCCATAGTCACCAAAGTAAATAATGGACCCATTTTTCACAAGCTACATATCTTTTGAACATTCTGATACCGTAGCTAACTAATTTTGGTAATGCCAAATATGGCTGTAAATAGCTTGTGTTACATAATGCAAATGTAACCCAATCTACTTTCGTCCATCCACACAACATTCAAAACTCTTCCAAACAAGGTTGGGGGGATGGGGCGGTCCAAAAGTCTGAATTTATTGAAAAAAGAAAGATAATCATTTCCAAACTTCACAACGTGTTTTTAATCAAACTAAATATTCTGCTTCAGTCCATATTTGTTGGCATTTAGCCTTTCAAAAACATTTTCACGGAGGTAAAAAGAACGTTTAACTCTCCCGCAACAGCGCGCTGTCTAACAGCAGCATAAATTACATTTATATAAACACAATGACACAGTCATATTTCCCCCATTTTTTAGGGCGATAAAGTTATAAAATATGATGACAGCTTCGCTCGAAAACCCCAATCTGTTGCGACCAATGAATGAGGACCCAAGAGAGAATTAAAGAGAATGGATTTATTGCTGAGGTGGAAGGTGGAGACGGGGGGGGGGGAATGATGTCTGGAGGTCGGCAGGAGGGAATGATGAGGTATGGGGGGGAGCATCCGGGTGTGGCTGGGCTCGAGTGAAGCGGAGGCGAGGAGGGTGGCTGATTAGCGGGCAGGCAGGCAAGGCAGGCAGATGACGAATGATCCACAGGGAAAAAAATGGTGAGTGTCTGAGCACAAAAACAAGCACAATTCTCACAAGAATAAACCAGAGGCCTGAGACGTGATTCTACCGGAATAGCTGAAACAACAATTTGGCAATGAGTGTGTGAAGAGCCGGGGTAGAGATAGGGTTAGGGTTAACCCTTACCCTCTCAGTTCAACAAACAGACTAATCAAAGTGAGGGTTATGTAACTTTAACCATGGCTGACCAAGAACTACAGGGGCATAAGTGGAAGAGATCACATGGAAGTGGATATACTCAGGATGGTTGCCAGAGATAATGAGAAGCGAGGCTTAGTGCAGTGACTAACCCAGGCGAGGAGTTTTCCCTTTAGAGCGTTGGCATCCAGGGTTGGCGAGCAGCTCGACAGTTATGCCAGCCTTGAAGGCAAGACCATAATTTAGACCATTTTCATCCACTCCAGAATCCACTAAGGTGAGCGAGCAACGGCAGAGATTGTCGATGCCAGCACAGAGTAGCCTCTAGCTGCATTCTGGACCGGGAAACTTCAGGGGAAGAGGCTAATGAGCTCACCAGAACCCCCATTGTTACTGGGGAGCCTCCTTTTTTTGTCAGAAGAGGATAGTGGCGAGAAAGTGTCCGGCCTGGCCGCAGTAGTAGCCTGGCATTAATTCTGCAGAGGCATTCGGCTGGAGAAAAGTGGGGTCGACCCTGCTGCGTGGGTTCCTCACCGGATTGGTGACTGCTGGGGAAAAGCTTGAAGGAAACTGAGGTGAAGGCCTACTAGCTCTTTCCCCATACGGCACTGACAGAGGTGATTATCCTGTTTGATGGCAAGAAGTGAGATTAGAGCATCTAGGCTATCTGTGTCGACAAAACACGGGGAAACACAAGGGCACGGCCGTGGCAGTGACACAATCAAAGCACTGAATGTAAAAAAAAAAGGCTTTCGGTACAGACCTATACTATATTGCAAATTACAGCCAAATGAAATTACATAAAATGTTTTACATATAGCATAGCTTACTCATACATCATTGTCTCTGTTGCCATCTTCAAGCTGAAGTAGGCGAGATTGGAGCAAATATTATTTAAAAAAAGGTTATTTTTTTATAAAACGCTATATCGTGACAGTAGTACATGAAACAGGTGACCTGAAGAAAGTCATGTTCCTCTGTGTCCTCCGGTGCTCCTAACGGCATCTGCAAGATTTCACAGACCAGAGGAAAACAAGCAGTAAGAGCTGATCTGAGGTCTGCTGTCCATCTGCTGTCTATGAGAGCCGGCTGTCAATCACTTGCGAACGCTGACCAAACGGTCAAACTAGGCAGCGCTGATCAAATATGAATCAATATTATGTTACGTTAATGCCTATTTCTCTCCTCAGATGTTTTCAGAATCATCTTGTAGTGTACGGTTTAGCTGTAAAATGAGAAAGTTTGTGACTCCTCCGCCATTGTGAAATCTGGTGAAGGAACGTCAAGTTCCGGTCACATGACTGGAGCACAGCCAATAGGAACGCTCTCTCAATGAAATGACCTGTGATTGGTCAAAGTCTCCCGTCACGGGCTAGATTTTTTAAAGCCTGCAAACAGAGCCATGAGGAGGAGCAGAAGTCTAGTTATCTCTCAGAACACTTGAATTACAATATGCTGAAAGGTTATTATGGAATTTTTTCCCAATGATGCCAAAAATATACTGCCTACTGCCACTTTTAGGGGAAGAATGTTGCGGCTTATGTTGAGACATCAGCAAAGCAATGTGTGGATCCAAACGGGAGAGTTTTAGTCTCATATTGGGATCTATATTGATCCGGTGGCGCAGTGTTGCGCAACGGCCAGCATCATTGTTGAAGTCCCACAACACAGCAAATCAGCCAATCTAAATAATAATGTTTGAATTTACTATACGAGTTGATTTAATATTGAAAACAACACATCTGTATGCTGCTCGCTGCTAAGCTTTGGAGTTGTTCTCAGAAAGTTAATTTGAATTTTAAATTAAAAACATTTTACAAAATCTAGGCTTCTCACGGACCTCCAGGGTCACCACTCGTTAAGAATGATTGATGTAGAACAATAGATCCATTCATTTTGAACACTGACACTTTAATTCTAAGGAAATACCATCTTGTCTGGCTGGATTATTATTTGTATAAATTGATTGTAGGGAGAGAGATAGAGAGAGAGAGAGACATAGAGAGAGAGAGATCGACTACTGGGTCAGCTAGATTGACTTTTAACAAGAGACAGAGAGTCAATTCATAAGCTTGTCTCAATAGAAGCAGCATGTTTTCAAGGCAATATAGAGACAATCAAGTGAGGCAGGAATTTTCAGCTCTACCTCCCGTCTTGTTACATTGTTTTGTAGGTTCTTCTAGTCTCAATAGCAAATGCATTTGCAGCTATGAATTTAGACCGCTCCCCATTCTAAACCACTGATATACGCATTCTACACAGCTCAAAAATACATGTTCTCCCATAATAATAATAATAACTTGGATTTATATAGCCCCTTTCAAGAAACCCAAGGACGCTTAACATAAACATAGATAGACACAACAAACGGAACATAACAGTAGATAGAGGACATATAGGCCTTGTTGAAGAGGTGGGTTTTAAGGAGTCTTTTGAAGCTGTCCAGGGGGGGCGGGGTGCTATCACGCTGGACCCTGGCCGCTGAGTTCTGCACATACTGTAGTTTGTCCAGGGCTTTGCTGGATTTTGCTCAGGAAAGGAAGGTTGGAGATCGGTCGGTAGTTGTTGCAGTCATCCCGGTCCAGGCCTGGATTTTTGAGGATGGGAGTGACTGAGGCCATCTTGAGGCTGTAGGTTACCAAACCAGATGTCAAGGAGGAGTTGATGATGTTCACCATAATGGGGCACAGGGCAGGTAGGCAAGCCTTGACCAAGGCTGTGGGCATGGGGTCCAGAGAACAGGTGGAGGCTCAGGATGGGCCAGTTGTACAAGTGGGCCCACTCACAATGCCACGCCTGGGGTGGCGACAGATGTGGATGTCATATTCGGCCTGTATGAAGTTATTTATTAGCCGTGTTTCCCTTCAATTGTCAAGCGAATTTTAAAGGTCCCATATTGTGCTCATTTTCAAGTTCATACTTGTATTTTGTGTTTCTACTAGAACATGTTTGCATGCTGTAATGTTAAAAAAAAACTTTATTTTCCTCATACTGTCGGCCTGAATATACCTGTATTTACCCTCTGTCTGAAACACTCTGTTTTAGCGCATTTCGACGGAATTGCGACGAAATTGCAACAGAATTGCATTGCTAGGCAACATCTTGGGTCCATATGTACTTCCTGTCAGCTGATGACATTCACATACACTGCAACCAGGAATAAACTGGGACAAATTTAGAATATTTACATTTAAAAACTGTGTAAAGGGTCTAAATATTGTATATTTGTGACATCACAAATGGACAGAAATCCTGACAGCTTGTTTCAAATGAAGAGTTTCTGAATACGGGCTGTGTGTATTTCTCTGTTGATTGAGCGTTTCGATACTTTCACAGTATTTATATAGGACTTAAGCCTGCTTTATAATAATAAAAAAAACATGAAAATCTCACTTTTTTATAATATGGGATATTTAAGTGAACTTTTGAAATGTTGCAAAAAAGAAATGCATGTGCATTTTTCATCAACTGGTTTGGAGCGAATAAACTCGGCTAGAGTGCAGTTTGGTCAGAAGTTGACACTACATGGCTGTAATCCTCCAGTAAACAGAGTAGAAGAAGAAGCAGAGGTTTTGAACCAGAAACAAAACAAGTCGCCTCGGCCGATCTATGAGAGCAAAAATGGAGAGAGATCTTCCAGGAATTAGTTTCAATTGGGCAAGTTTTAATTGTTCTTTCATGTCAGCTAGTACTGGCCATGTTTCATGTTGTCCAGACACGGAGACAATACGGCAACAGCTGATCAGTCCCGTGAGTTAAATGTTCGCTATGTCAGAGTTTCTTCTGCTAAATTATTTCCATAATCCAGTCAGTGCATCAACTCCTTTTCGACAAAGGCAAGAAACACCTCAAGCGAGAGTAAACCTTTTTTTGCGCAACTAAGGAAGTTTTATAGAATTTTGCAGTTTCCATACATCTTTTCTAATGCAATACTTCAAAATGCGCATAAAAATATGTGAGTGGAAACAGCTATTGACACTCTCCTCTCTCTCTCTCTCTCTCTCTCTCTCTCTCTCTCTCTTTCTCTCTGTCTCTGTCTCTGTCTCTCTCTCTCTAGGAATCTGTTATACAGCCTTCCAGGGAAGACTGCCCAGTTTTCCATCCTCAGGTTCTCCCAGGAAGCTGTCCTGCATTGCAACGTGACCAGCAAAGCAGTCAAACACAACTCTGCAGACAAGGAAGTACTTTGCAACAGCACCAGGAACCAGTCTCTGTCCCTCATCCTCCGGGCCATCCGATCAGCTGAGAGGCTGGTGTGTTTCGGCTTGGAATTGTTTGAAAATTACCCAAACGACAAAAAATGATCTTGGCCGACGCAGAACCCACCAGTGAGCTCGGATGCACTCGAGAACAAAAACCTGCCGCTGATCAAGTCAATAATAAGTTTAAAAATATTGCAAATATTAAAACATGATTGAGCCCCCCCCCTCCCCCACCCCTCCCAAAAAAACTCATCTTACTCATCGTACTACAGTCCTGGAAAAGTTGAGAATCAGAGTGAATCCACACTGAATGAGTATTGACAATGCTCAAAATAGTCATTTATTCCCTTGAATACACCCTTCCTTAACAACCAATATTGAACCAATATGCAGTCCAGAATATTCATATCAAGGGTTGTAAAATAAATCTGTTTTCTGATTTATAAATGTATTGAAACTAACTAGCCCTTAGATATACAAATAATATTGACACAATGGGGTCATTTAAATTGCACTATACCCCCTTCCAATGATAGCAGATAAGTAGTAAAAGGCATATGATAATTTTCAGATTATTACTTGTCCTTCACCAGACACTCTTTCACCCTTTTTATCCTAACAAATCCCAGAACAGGAGGTTTTTAATAAAACTAAAGTACCAATTCAGAAATGTTTACCTGATAAAAAAGTGAGGAAAATTAGATTCAAATGTTTAATACTAAGGTAAGTGTACAAATATCTGAATTCTTAACCTACCTGTGTAGCCATGTTCGAAAAAGAAAGTGTTTACATATGTTTTCAATGGAAAAGCTGAAAAAAGACCATAACCATTTTCAGGTTCGGTCAATGTTTGGTCAAAAAGTCACAAACTTTGTGATGGTATCTTTCATAGTTTTGTGTGCCCATAAAGGGACATTTTGGTATTTTATAGTCTAATTCTCGTAATTGTGGCCATTCTGGCTAATGGGTCATGCTAACTTTGCACTCTACACCGACATTGTAGAGATACGGGAAACACAACTATACGCCAAAACAAAGTATATATCTGGGCAAGCAGCTTCCAAATAAAACTTTCCAAATAAAACTTTCAATTTGGTCCAAACAGCTAGCTTGGGTATAGCCAGCAAGTTCTGTGTTTTAAATTATTAATGTATCAATGAATTAAAATGGAACTTTATTTGGAAAGCTTTAGGAGGCTCACACAGCTCAATATATACATGGTTTTGCCTGAGTTGTGTTTCCTGAATCTCTACAACGGGTAAATTATATAATTGTTTCAACTGTAAAATTGCAATATCCATTTATCCAAAAAGGCCTTGTTCAGCAATAAGCCATTCTACTATCAGCCTATACCAACAACATCCTTTTAGCTGTTCTAAAATCACTGTAAGCCATGGCATCTTATGGCAATAAGATGAGCAATAATTCACATTTAAAACAACAGCTATTCAAAGGAATCTAATGCTTTAAGCAATAAAAATTAAACCTTTATTCTTTCATCCTGCAAAGTAGTCAATGAACAGCATCTTTTAAAAGTAAAATTGTTTAATTAACTGTTTTAGTTGTGTGTGTTTTGCACTGTACATAACTGTAATGAGGGTGTTCTAGCAGCACAGACTTAATGCCACTCATCACTGCAGAGACTTGGATTTGATATGTGGTTAACAATGCCTCTGGCTTGGCCCGGAGTCCCGAACAACACAAACATTAACCTCGCAATGTTAACAGGTGGGCAGCTGGTGGGGGAGTGTGTCCTTGTTGCTCACGCTAGCTTCTCCTGCTGGTAAAACTGGTACGACTCCTCGCTGTCATGTGAAAAGAAGCAGTTGGTTGCTCCACGTTCTTTATAGGAGGCACATGGTGGGTAATCCAAAAGGGCAACAGGCCGGGTGGCAATGGCAGAGATCGACAACTGAATATGGGAGACGATAGAGGGGGAAATGCAAAATAGAAAGAAGGACATTCAATTGACAAACATGGTAAAAGTCTGTAGTAATGGCTGTTATTAAAGCCCTCATTTGAGACAAAAAAAAACAACCTTTTATATCTGCTATAATATGAATCAGCCAACAGTTGACAGCTCAATGCGACCATACTACTTTGTTACTCAGCCTGTGTTGCATTCATAACAATCTCACCGAGTAAATGAGGTGAAACACTCCAATGCTTTAGCGTACACAAGTGAAGATAAACAGCAGAATGGGGCATCGCAAAACACACAGTAATTCTAAGCCGGGTGCATTTGCAACCATTACGCGCCGTTTGACAATTGCTCTCTATCTTCACTTCACGTCACACTCTCCCATTTTCTCAGTGTCTGTGCTACTCTCCGCAAACTCTTAATGTTTTAAGTGGCAACAGTCAGTGTTATGTCTCTGCCTCCTCTATCTCTTTATTCTCCTCACATTCTCTCCCTAATTTAATGCTACCATCCAGTGATCTCTCTCTCATTTTGCAGCAGTTTGCTCTGCTCATGACAACAGATTTAGGAGTCCACGGCCAACGTGCTGGCTTTAACAGCCTGCACAATGCCCGAAGAGACCTGAGCAATACCTTTGTTTGTTACTGAAATGGTATTCAAAAAACATTGTTATTGTGAGGAAGAGCGATAGTATACGTTGGTTTATGGTTCTCGAGCTATAACCAAATCGCTCAATGTGTCCAACCAAAGCTGCAAACCACAGATCAGCAGCTCTAGTAATCCTTTCAAATTCCAGCGAGTCATGTGATTCAACGTTTATAAAAACTCGGGAAAAAATGTCTGGAAACTTGTGTTTGGTCGATTATTTCTCTGTTGTTACAATGCTAATTGGCATTGTATTTTACATTGTTAGAAAGCCTGTTTATTTACCTTCACAATGATGTCCAACATGTAAGGATCATGCATTTGCGGGATGAACAGCACAGCTGATTATGTGGGTAGCGCCAAAGAAACATTTGCCAAAGTGCTCTTCCAATGGTAAACAGTGTATTCTCCTGTTGGTACTGACTCTTGTTTTGAGTTGTTTGGTGGATTGGATGATTGAACTCTCTATCAGTAAATAGGAACAAACAAGACATATTTGTTATTTTACACTTTATTTATTTGATACAATATGTCAGGAGCCTCAGTAGCGGGTGGAAGATCCATACGCAGCCACAACAGCCTGGCACCTCCTCCTCATGCTGGTCACCAACCTGGTCACACGTTGCTGTGGGATGGCGTTCCATTCCTCAACCAGGATTCGTTGCAGGTCAGCCAGCGTGGTTGTGTTGGTCACTCTAACACGTGCAGCACGCCCAAGCTGATCCTACAAGTGTTGAATTGGGTTGAGGTGTGGACTCTTGGCAGGCCGTTCCATTCTCTCTACTCCCACATTGTGGAGGTAGTCTGTGATAACCCTGACTCTGTGGGGGCGAGCGTTGTCATCTTGGAGGATGAAGTTAGGTCCCAGATTTTGGAGATATGGGATCGCCACTGGCTGCAGAATCTCATCCCGATATCTCACTGCATTGAGATGGCCTTCAATGATGACAAGCCTTGTTTTGCCAGTGACATCATTGAACACACAACCACGCTGGCTGACCTGGCAGAGCATTTTGGCAAATTTTTCTTGGGCGCTACCCACATAATCAGCTGTGCTGCTCATCCCACAAATGCATGATCCTTACAAGTTGAACATCATTGTGAAGGTTAATAAACAGGCTTTCCAACGATGTAAAATACAATGCCAATTAGCATTGTAACAACAGAGAAATAATCAACCAAACACAAATTTCCAAACTTTTTTATCCGAGTTTATATAAAACCTATTGGTAAATAGGGCTTCAGGTTTTTTTTTGTAGTTAGGCATGATGTTTGCAATAATAGTGTTTGTGTGAAAAGAAGTAAGGAGTAAAGCACTATTTTATGATATGGAAAAAAAAAACTATTTCATACCTAAACTTATTTGTAATAGTTTGAATGTGATCAACTTTTTAGCATGATTTTTAGCATGGGTGGGAGGGCATGGGATGGGCTGCTTTGCAGCTCGTAATTTCTTATGAAATGTGAATTTTGTAGAGTTAACACACTTTTAAGATGTTCTGATTTAAAATGATTAAGGATAGAAAGATCCCAACAGCATTATCTACATTTGCTTCTTTACTTACCCATCAATCTGTTTATTCTAGGCTCGGTATTTAGTGCTTCCACAGTCATAGTGATGAATTCAAATAAGATATTTTAGTCTTTTTTTAATTTAAATTACATCTCAATTTGCAGCAACGATTTGACGCACAATTTTGTAAGGTAAATTTCTAATTTGTATTTGATTGTCTAGTTTGTAAATGTGCAGACTTGCAATACTGATTTTTAGAAAATAAAAGCTTTTCAGGGAACCCAAATATAAATGTTCATTGCTTTAAATCATGTGCCTTTTATCAGAAAAAAATGCTTTAATTTACAAGTATAATGTCAAATGGTATACCAAAAAAATCGTTGATGTAATGCACTATTAGAATCAGATCAATTAGGCCACCACATGTATGTTTTCACTATAACTACTTGGCGCTAGCATTAAAGTGCATTCAGAGCGCACAGAAAGTGAATTTTTAGCGGCGGCGCAATTGCATACCCAATCAATAGAAAGACAACACACAAAGTCCAATGTGTGTATTTAGCTAGCTACAGTTTGTGCATTGGCTGCTTGAGGTAAATAAACACTAAAACTTTTAAAACTGCAGTCTCACAAGTTTTTGCAACTTATGAGTAACCATCTAGAAACGACAAATAATGATAGGCTACTGTGTCAAACTATTCCAGAAATTAAAACAGTCCGGAAAGCTCCGAGGTGCTTGAAATTGACATACAAATGTTGGTTAGCTGTTTTAAAATGTGAATGTTTATAAAAAGGTAAAGGTAAAATACTTTACCATACTATGCCTGCTGTTGATTGCTATTGATTTGATATCACCATCTTAAATATCTAAAACTGATACATTCCCCATTTGAGAAAAAAGTTGCATTGTTGGTTGGTTTTTGTACATTTTAGAAAACCAATGCATATTGTGTGTTATCTAATGCTGAAACATACAGTATATGGATGCTGTAAAGGAGCACCTAGACGACATGGCAGACTGTCCTAGCAGGCATGTAACTGACATGCTGGCAGTCACCAATTGACCGATCCTAAGTCCCGTCCCCTTAGTTACTACGGTTATTTTAACGTTACGTACATGACTTTAGTTATTGTAGTAGTAGTTTTGTTGCTCGAGGATGCTGTTTAGTTGTATGGGAATGTCATTTTTAGGAGACAGCGTTGCAAACTGTTGTACATAAAGATTCAAAGTGGTTCTCAACCTTTTTTTTGCACAAAAATGTTTTTATCTCTTTTGAGTTGGCTCAATTAATGACTAGCAGTAACTTAAAAGGTACAGGCCTTCACTACTTTAATGTGAGTAAAGCAGAACATTATAGAAATGTGATGATTTGCATTTGCTACACCCTACCTCTTATAAGAGGTTGCAACTTACAGGTTGAAAAATATTTGATTTGGTTGAACCATGAGCTGTTTACTGTGTACAGTATATTTATTTGAGAATTTGGAGGTTTAGGTTGACCTAATATGCAAAGTTACATCATTTTATTAGAATTAAACACTACTGGAAACTGCTGTATTGTGCGATCTTTGCCCAAAATTGTGTTTCTGTTTCAAATGAATTCTCCAAATCTTTGCCATTTCCCAGAACTAATGCTCACACTGCACTCTAGTATTAGTTTTCTGAATTGTACTGACTCTGACTCTCAAATTGAGATTCACAATGGACTGGTTTCTGTATGCATGACATAATTACTTCAGTAGCTTAAGCAGGGATTTTTCTGGCATGTTTTTTTGTCCTCTAAACTGTTCCAGTCTTGAATTTTTAATGCAATAAAGAACATTTTGAGCACCTGCCTATGTTCTTGTGTCACAGACAAATGGAAAAACCCTACAAAAGGACATACATTTTTTATGTAATCAGCACGACAAATTCCTGTAATTCCAGCATTCATGGAACGTACCGTAACTGCAACTGAAAATCTTGTTTTTGTTGACCTCAATTGGTTTAACTTCTCACCCTGCTGCAATGATGGATAAGTGTGTGTCAGTACACTGACATTACTGTTGAGTGTGGTTACAGGTGTGAGAAAGCACACTTCTGACCATACACCACACCACACCGGTCAGAGGTTCAACAGACCATAAACTTACGCCTCATCCACACTGGGAACGTCAGGAGCGCGTGGCGGCTGCGTCACGTGGCGGCTGCGTCGCGTAGAGTTTACATTTCATAATGGCCATTTAATTTCATTATAAATGTCATTCATATTTATTTTGGACAGAGAAAGGTTAAGAAATGTGTGGTAATTTGTAAATAATAGTAATAATCCACAATTAAAACCCCGTACCATATTCATTCATGGAGCTCTTCAAGTCACTGCATGTTCTGCAACACTGTCCAGCACATATTTCAGAATAAAAGCCTTGTGTTAACAAATGAAGGAATTCTGTCCACAGAAAAAACGCTTAAGGGCTTTTATTTTGAAATGAAAGCAGGAAGTGTTGATTTAAAAATAAGTCACGCCTTGCCCATTCATATGATTTTTCAGGGTCTGTGCTCGCTGGAACGACACAGAACTGGTGAAACAGGTGGGGGGGTGTATGTCAGTTGTCCCCCACCTACACCTACATGTTCCCGTGCTCCTTGATGACCCTGGGAATGTGGTTTGCAAGGTTTCCACTGTTTGTCTTTTTGACCCCTGCAGGGTTAGGCCATGGCTTTACCCAGATCAGTTGCAAACTATCTCGGTTGGCTAGGGCCCCCTACTTCTCTTCTGTGGCAGCTTAGGTTATAGAGAAGTAGGCGGGTTGCGGTGTCAAATCCTTAGCTGCTCTGGATCAGTGTGGTTAGGTTGATTTGGTGGCGCGGCAGGGCATACATCCAACGGGTTCCACCCACTGTACCCATAGAGTCCAGTAGAGGGCGGAGCCTGTTTGAGTTAGAACAAAGGTAATGATATTTTAACCCTAGTTCTAGAAGCACAGGCAGAGCCCTCTCTCCCTGAACCGCTCGCTGAAGAGGGCACGTGATGACTGGCAGCTAAGGACGCAGCCTTATATACTGTGGGGTCCACACATATTCGGGTATGCACGTTCTGATTGGCCGGCTACGTTTATGCAAACCTCAGTGGGCAAATGCATGCTGGTGATTGGAGGAGAGTTATACCCAAAGAGTTGAGTAGAGGGCTCTGCCTGTGCTTATAGGATTAGGGTTACGATATTGTGATCTTTGTTTTGGCAACAGCGAAAAATGTTTCTGTGGAGAGACTCATTTATATATAAATCACAAAGTACATTTGTGAATCGTTCTGTGTGCGTTCATTAATATCGAGACTGATCTGACTCCATACGTATGAGCCGTACTGCTCTCAATTCTGAATTTTTTTTATGGAGCATTGTGGGACCAATGCTCTTCATGTTTATTTATACCTCATGAGCTGCTATGAAATTTTAAATGAAAGGGGCTGAATTTGTGCACTGTTTGTGAACCATTAGCCTATAGTTTGTGGTTTAGTGAATGGAAATCTCTATGGCTTTAGCACAGAGAAGTCGCCTGTATAATTTGTAGCTGTGGATGCTGCATGTGACCCAGGAGACTGCTCCACGTCTATATGCTAAACCATAGTTGTCATTTCAACGTGCTCCTGAAGCTCTATGGTACTCATCCTCAAACACAGAAAGCATAATCGGGCGGGCGCAGCAACCGGAGGACCGTGCACGTTCATCCGTTGCGAGAGAGAGAGAGGGACAGGAGAGGAGGAAAGAGAGGGTAATGAAAATGATGGTGACCAATTCAGAATCCAAACAAGCCCCTGTTGCATCCCACAGTGTCAGTCCATCAAAATTATGCAGAAAAAAATAGGATATCCCCGGAAGTTGTGGTTTATTTACCTGAAGTGCTGCGAGTACTGACACACATAACAAAGTTTGGAGGCAAACACCAGTACAGGCTAACGTAGCCTAAACAAGATTGGTAGAAAATATTGAAAATTTGCTGCCACACTAGATTGACATTAAAAAAATTATCTAGGCTACACTTATCATATTGCATTCTGTAAGAACCGGACTTCTATGTAACGTGTTATGGAGGGAGGTGTGGGGGGTACGGGGTGGACCGGGATACAGCGCTTGAAGGACAAACATGGAGAAATAGTGGGCAAAAAATAAATTCATTTTGCTCATGTAGTAAAGATAATTACCTATTTAAACAGCTTCAATGAATCATATAGCTAAATAATGTTCTGTAATGCTATTATGCAGTCAAACTTTAACTTGTGAGTAAGAAGCGACGGACTGTTGCATAAGACATTGGACAAATGGCTGAGGCATCAAAATCAAAATGCCATTAAATGTCCATTAAGGTCAATTTGTCCCCGTTCCTGCCTCGCTCTTATAATTCTTGTCTGCAACACAAGTTATTGAGTCATTGTATGACATGCCTCGGCAGCTGTGAGAACACAGAAAATATGAAAAAGATTATGATGACATGTCTAATTACTGACGCCATATGTCCCTCAGCTATCTTTAGAGGGGCGGTGGGAGAGCACAGAAGAGGATTGATAAGAGAAATCATGAAAAACGATCAGGCTGATGCAAAATGACAGCTTATTTCTAGTGATGATGAGAGGCCCGTAGAGTGCAAGTGATGTATTTGAATGCGACAGAAAAGTGATCTGCCTCATCAATACAACCATCAACATGTGGTGGCAGAGGGGCTGGTTGATCAGGTTTGTCATCACAATAAAGGGTCTCATGGCTGCCTTACAGTGTGTAGGAATTAACTCTATGGAAATATTTAGTGTAAGCATGTAAGTCCTCAGAAAGAAAGATCATATTTTGTGCTGTTTTCAGTCCATTACCATATCCAAGGCGTAGCATGATGTACCATTGACATAATTATGAATTAGTAGTATTGTGTACTTGTCACAGTGAGATGTAGTTTTTCGAATCACTTGATCCAGTATTGCACATTTATTTATTATTATGGGTTTTATCATGTGTGTACATATATTTCCTTCATTGTTTTTTATTGATTTTGTAGTGTTGCATGTTTGCTAGTTTTATTATTGCATGGGTTTTATATATTTCGTATCTGGTTTTACAGAGTTGTTTGTAATTGGACTATGGATCATGTTGACGAACTGCTTCACAAAGTGAGAACGCGGAGCTTGACACGTGAGTTTGGAGCGTGGGACAGAGGCGGTTTCACCGGTACGTTTTGCCGCAAGAACGCGGGCTGACAGAGTGAGAGGGCGGCCAGGACGAGGTACCAGACGAACCGCTGCAGGACGAGCCAGACAGAAGTGAAAACACTTGGTTCAACGCCTACTATATGATAAGTAAAGGAAAGTGAACCAAGCAATCTACCCTGGAGTGTGCGTGCGAGCTGCTATTTCGTGTGCGTCGGCCACTGAAGTTACTTTTTCTCTCCGTAACGTCAACGACGGACGAGGGTCCAGCAGGGCTGCTCTTGATAAACTGAGACTTAAAAACCCCTTTTTTAACTGTTTATTGCCCGCTGTGCCATTGGACTTTAGCAACCCCATTTTAAGGACATTTATTGTAGTTTTATCTCTTGCCACTGTTTTATCTGTTCTTGTTTATCTGTTTTATTTTGATAGTTATAGCAGTTTAAATAATGTTTTAACTGTTTATTGTGCTTTGGGTCCTTCTTAACAGTGGAAACACCTTTCATTGCTGGTATCTAAATAAGATCCTCACACTTTTGTGACATACTAGTACTATGTAGTCTAGATTTTTCTTGTCAACAAATCCTATCACAAGACCAAAAGCAACAATGCAATTGTTCGGCAGTCAATACTTTCCAAAGGTTTTCACAGGAAAATGGCTAACGGGGATGCAATACAGATACAGAAAAATGTATCATAGACCCCCTTTACACCATTAACATGTGTTTTGCGTGACCTAATTTCAATCGGATAGTGCTTGACCACGTGAAAGTACAGGTGTAAATGCCCCCCAAAGCGCAATGAGGACGGATCGTGATCCGATCGGTCAGGGACGCATTGTGACCACATTGAACACAAGTGTAAATGCAATCGCGTTTTCAATCAGGCTACTCTCATACACCGTTCGTAGCTGTAGGCTTACCAACGAAAAGTATATGCGCCGTAATTCATATATACAGTATATCCCACAAAATCAATTCCTATGTAATCCACGTCATTGTGAGCAAGTATAAATTAGCGGCGAACGCCAAGTAGGGAAGAGGTTGGTGGTGGATGGGTGAGTCAAAAAACACCAGACTTTCATCTCAGGAGACCAGTGTTCGTGTCCCGTGTGAAACCAGAAGTCAACGTTGATTTACTTGTCACGTAACTTCCATGCTTAAGCTACAGCATTTCCGGTGTTATTTTAACCCAAACCACGATCTTTTCCTGAATCTAATAAAGTAGTTTGTGTTGCGGAACGTCTGTTCTTAAGTGACGCAACTTTCGGTTTGGCGTAATTTAACCACCATCTTTTCCTAACTCTAACCGAGTAGTTTTGTTGCCTAAGCCTAACTAAATAGTTTTCTTAATATAATGTAATATTATTATAATTAAGTCATAAATTGAAGAGAAAAAAAGTCCTAGTATTATGAGAGTAAAGTCATAATATTATAAAGTAGTAATTTTACGTGTTATTTTCTTTTTTCTCGTAAAGTTATGACTTTATTCTCGTAATATTACGACTTTCCTCTGGAAATCTCCGATTTTTTCCCCCTCAATGTGGCCCTAATACTCTGTAGTACATTTGCTCTCTGGCCCTCACTGCATTAGACTTATATACTATATACTTAGACTATAAACTGTGTTACCGTCATCACAATGCTCAAATGTTTTGCGGCTCCAGGCAGATTTTTTTTATTTTTTTTTGCCTAAAATGGCTGTTTTGATAGTAAAGGTTGCTGACCCCTGGGTTAGGGGAACACATATTTGATGACAAATAAGATTGAAAACAAATACTTGATGTCTTGATTCGATTGACTTGATAGGTTTTGGGGAATGTGACCATCAGTTGGATTAGACGGGGAACACACTCTTGACAACAAATTTAGAGATCAGATTGTTGGCAGCCTTTTCATAAACTGAGTTGGGAATAGGACAAAAAAACAGGAACATCTTAGTATATAATTCAGTCAAGATCTGCAACACAATACACTACATCCTGAAAATGTACTGTAGAGTAGACTTAACATATTTCTCACACACTCTCAACAGTGATATTGTTTTTTAAAAGTTATTGTACCGAATTGCGATTAAAGAGACATGTATAGGCACGTTTGACTCAACTAATGTGATGGTAAAAACTTTGTCGGGCTATATTTGTTCTTTCTACGAGACGTCCTTTTCATAATATCAGATCATTTGGAACATAATTAAGGCTCTGTCCATCTCTCGGCTTTCATTGGCAGGGCAAATTTAACGGTGGTTTATGAAGTGTAGTTAACGCCAGAGAGATTTTTTGAAGAGGTGGAAATTACATGGGACATTACATTTAACTACTTTGTTTTCGGCAGGGTCTTCATGTAGTTCTACAAAGGTGAAGCCCTTCCAAGTTAATACTTGTTCAATCACTTAAATCTCATATTGAAATCAGCACTATCCATAAAATTTTATGGCTAAGTTTGAGCCAGAGTGGACAGGTGTGAGAGAGAAAGACGAGTGGAGACGGTGATAGACGGACGTTGTCTAGCACATACCCTCAAATCTTCTGATGTGGGAATCAAATTCACAAACAGTGCTACATCATTTCAATTTCTAAGTCTTCCAGTGACGATACCCCGTTCAGGACGGTGCCTTTCCTTGTCTCCTTTCTTGTTGGCTTCTTTGTCCAGGTAAGCAATACATGGCCTCAATGGACTCTTATTTTCAATTTAAAAGACTGGCATGTTCTGTAGAAATTTAAAATATTGTGAAATGAGCACAAATGAGCCTCCAAAATGAGATCCTAACAGCCCGGACACACCAGGAACGTCAGGAGCGCGTGGCAGCTGCGTTAACTGTTGTTTTTTTATTTTGGCGTCCATGTTAACAGGTTAACGGTTAACGCGGTTAAAGTGATCTATTGACTGTATATTAACATCATATCAGCTACATTACTACAGTTTTGATGTCTAGACATCTGTAGAATATGTCACGGACAGTGAAGGTGATCTATTGACTGTATATTGACATCATATCAGCAAGATAACTACAGTTTCGATGTCTATCTGTAGAAAATGTTACGGACATGAAAAAAGTAAAGATTTAATTTTAAATCAGCACTTGCTGCTTTCGTTTAAAAATAAAAGCCCTCAATCTTGTTTTTTTCTGTGGACAGAATTCCTTCATTTCCTTCATACACAAGGCTTTTATTCTGAAATATGTGCCAAACAGTGTTGTAGAACATGCAGTGACTTGGAGAGCTCCATGAATGAATATAGTACGGAGTTTTAATTGTGGATTATTACTATTATTTACAAATTACCACACGTTTCTTAACCTTTCTCGGTCTAAAATAAATATAAATGATATTTATAATGAAATGAAACGGCCATTTAAAGGCAAACTCTATGTAGAAAGAAAGGGCTGACAGCAAAAGCTGCAGCAGCAGAAACGCAGCAGACACGCAGCAGATACGCAGCTGAAACGCAGCTGGTGTGAACGCCCGACGCGTGAATCACACAGCCACCACGTCACGCAGCCGCCACGCACTCCTGACGTTCCTAGTGTGTCTGGGGCTTTAGGAATCCTCATAAGCTCATGGGCGGCTGTAGTTCAGTCCATGGGGACTTAGCTTGGGAAGGTCGAGTGTGGACCAGTAGCTGGAGAGCTGCCAGTTCGCCTCCTGGGCATTGCTGAGGTGCCCTTGAACAGGACACCGAAACCCTAAAACATCTCCCAGGGGAGACGGAGGGTAAATACAGGCATATTCAGGCCAACAGCATTTTTTTTGAAAATTACAGCATGTAAACATATTCTAGTAGAAACACAAAATACAAGTATGAACCTGAAAATGAGCACGATATGGGACCTTTAAAGTTGAAATAAGAGTGAAATGTCTTTACACAGGTAACATGCATCGTGAGAACTCGATTGATTCATAACTTCCTGGAATTTGTCTGGTAAATACATGATAAAGAAAACTGCAGTGCACAAGTCATGTTCATCTCTATTCTAGTCCACTTTTCCACTCACCTGCCTACTTGGACTTCCCATCACTTTGCATTAACAGTCCAACCCATCTGAAAATGCAAGTAACTGTGGCCGGCTGTCGACTATTTGGTGCTGATCCAAATAGCCAAAGGTATGGAGAATCACACACCTCCAGTCACATGACAACAAAAGCTGTTGACATGTGTCATATGACCTGATTGTTTACACTTGTTGTAGAACGTCTAACAAAAAGGATTATATAGAAACGAGGAAATTAAACAAAATTGAGATTCCAAATGTCAGTAGCATTTTTCTCTACAGTTTTATCCAAGTAGATGAATTGTATCTTATTGCACCATGACCCGCTGCACCAGGACGGGGCTGATTTGAATTATATCGATCTGTTAACTAGATGTTTCGGATCACTGATTGCATAGTGAGATATTAATCAAATAGGTCTCTGTTGGCGAAATACAGACACCTCCTGAAGCCTAATTTGTAAGTCTAATTTATAATACTCAGGGCAATGGCAAGTCGCCAAGTTACAAGTTATTACTAATGTCTGTTTTACGCGTATATCATCATATTTCAGCGAGAGGCCTCTCTGGTTTTTGATGCTGTAATGCAAAGGCAATACTTCTTCCATGTTTACTTGTCTTGATAAATTCAGGACAATACATTTCTACAGTACTAAGTCAGTACAACAATATGTCATTCTCACCAGTGTGATGCTCTCGATTGCGATCTATTCTTCTTTGCCGTTTTTTATGCCTCCGCATCGGTGACAGCCGTGGCCGGATGCATTATGTTTACGGGTTGGCCGTCCGTCCGTCCAGACCATTCTTGTGAACATGATATCTCAGGAACGCCTGGAGGGAATTTCTTCAAATTTGGCACAAACTTCCATTTGGACTCAGGGATGAACTAATTATATTTTGATGGTCAAAGGTCAGATGGTCTTTTATTATTGTACATGCCAAGGGTTGGTGAAATATTGTCCCTAATCTTATCTTCACCATCAATGGACATTTCAACCCATTGGTTGAGCAGGTTGTTAAAAAAGTGTGTCATTGAGTCCTTAGATGGTTTTGGGATGTATTCATTTACATTTTTCTGTTCAGTGTGCCCTCCGAAGATAAACTAAATCCAAATATGACTGACTTTATGTTCTCCATAAACAAGAGACATGACGAATGATTTTTTCCGCCACTAAATTCCTGAAAGGAAGCCGTCTGAAAAGGTCTGGTTATAAATTTGGGGGGTTGGCTTGGTCTTGGTCCAGGAATTAGATGAAGGGTTGATATCCATTTGGTATCTGTGTGCTCAGCGGACAGACAGGTCCAGTCCTGTAGATTGCAACTAGGACTGAAGGTGGAGGGAGACGGTTAAGCCCGGAACACACCAGGAACGTCAGGAGCGCGTGGCGGCTGCGTTACCAGTTTTTTTTTTTTATTTTGGCGTCCGTGTTAACAGGTTAGAGCAGCCACACTGCTCGCATGAGACGTGCATCTCACGCACGTCACATGCGCGTCTCAGCTGTGTCTCTTCTAGAGAATAGAGGTCTTGCCTATTTTTGATGCGTGCCGCGCACGTTTCACAGCACCAACAGACAGTGAAGGTGATCTATTGACTGTATATTAACATCATATCAGCTACATTACTACAGTTTTGATGTCTATGTGTAGAATATGTTACGGAGGTGAAAAAAAAGTGAAGACTTAATTTTAAATCAACACTTTGTAGGGACCTCACGAGACAAAGAGCCTTGGCCTATATGGGAGATTTGAAGCCTGATAACAGTAATAAAGACCTAACTGCCAGCTCTTGAAATTTCGCACCTACATGCGAGATTTCATTTTGAATCCAAACAAGGGCTCCCATTGGATGAGGCTAACAGGAAATGTGGGGTCTTTCCGGTGAAACGCCCACAATCTCACAGGAGATAAAAGCACGCCAACCTGAAGAATCCTTCCCTTTTCAACCGCGAACAACGTTTGCTCCAGGAGGTACCCAACGCTGCAGCGTTCCCTTTAAGACCGAGCCACAGTTCCTGACCTCGCTGGACGAGTTAAGCTATTGTTGTGTCCATCAGACTTTGATATCATCCCTGCAGAAGGAAGAAACAGCCCGTCTTCACCAAGGAAGCCGAGGACCCCATTCTTCACAAAAGGAAACGAGCGCACCGCCGTCTCCTTCATTTCTGGCTGCTTTCCCCTCCGCTGCCACACGGAGATCCAGCGTACGCCGTTCATCAGCTGACGAGCATCATAACGGCCCGTTATTGTCCGAGCCTGCGCGACGCCGTCGGACCAATTAACGACGACATACTCCACGATCGCTCCGAAGAAGCGATTCAAGTAAGAGGCTTGTGTCTGGGCAGAGACTAGTGAAATTGTATATTCCAATAAGTTAATAACTATTGTTGATTTATACTGAACGTACGGACTGCCGAGTCCGTTTGTTTGCTTTGTTTACTTTACTTGCTTTGCTTGTTTATTTTGCTTTGTTTACTGTTGCTGACCGTTTGATTACTGTGTGCTCCTTGTGTTAGCTTCTGCCAAAACGTGAAGATCTGTAGCTGTAGTTTATTATTAAAAGACCAGTGCACGGCTGACAAACGTGAGTTTGCCTGCCGAGCTCCTGAGTAATAATAATCCGGCTATTACATCTCTCACGCGGCAGTTAGGATTCCTGCTGCTGCGGTGTTTACTGTTTTGACTGTGATACTGTTTTGAGGCGCTCCCCGCCTTTCTTTTCCTCCACTTCTACTACACACAAACAAACATTTCGCCGACCACGTGGGATTCCCATCCTGTTCGTGCGTTGTCGGTAACTTTCGTGGCGCTTCCGCCATCAGAGCAACTCCTCCCTCACGTGACGTAACCACTTACGTGGTGACGTCCACTTCGGGGCTTCTTTTGCTCCTCCCACACCACACACACATTTAGACACTCCTCCTACACACCCATTACCTTACAGGACACGTGGGATTCACATCCCGTTTGTGCGTGATCTGTAACGTTCGAGCAACTCCTCCCTCACGTGACGTAACCGCTTACGTGGTGACGCCACCTCGAGCTTCTCTTGCTCCTCCCATACCACACACACACATAGACACGCCTCCTCAAATAGGCTCACACTCATTACCTTACAGACACGTGGGATTCACACCCCGTTTGTGCGTGGTCTGTAACGTTCGAGCAATCCCTCCCTCACGTGACGTAACCACTTACGTGGTGACGTCTACTTAGGGCGTCCTTTGCTCCTCCCACACCACACACACACATAGACACTCCCATTTCACATCTAGACACACACACACATACACACGTTCATACACACACACACACACCATCTCTTGCTTTTGTGTTTTGTTTAATTCTAGTTTAGTGCTTAGAGCTGCATTGTAGAATATCCATTTGTTTATTGAAAGTGTTGTTAATCTTTAATTACTACTGTTTAATAACTATTGATTTAGATTGATGTTGTTAGAGTGTTGTTTATTGTTGATTGAGATCACTATATTTAAATAAATGGTCTTACTTTAAATAGCAGTTGTCTGTGTTTATTGTGCATTTATATTGTAGTAACAGCTGGTTGTGAGAGTTAGTGCTCGGATTCACCCTTCACCGTTCATCTCCTAAATGTAAAGTAGTGATTAAATACTGGCATTTGGAGTGAACAATCCCCTTATGTGACTGGATTAACGTTTTGGTTATTGGTCCCTGATTCCAGGGTGGTGCCCCGTTCATTATTAATGTTTATTGATAATTCTTATTAATAATAATAATTCTATGAATATTATTTATTAATTAGCTAATAACCAAACCTGTCCCATTTGTAAATCCCCTACAACTTCCTGCTTTCATTTAAAAATAAAAGCCCTCAAGCATTTTTTCTGTGGACAGAAGTCCTTCATTTGTTAACACAAGGCTTTTATTCTGAAATATGAGCAGTCAGTGCAGTGGAACATGCAGTGACTTAGAGAGCTCCATGAATTGATAAAGTACAGGGTTTAAATCAACACTTCCTGCTTTCATTTCGAAATAAAAGCCCTCAAGCGTTTTTTCTGTGGACAGAATTCCTTCATTTGTTAACACAAGGCTTTTATTCTGAAATATGTGCCGGACAATGTTCTAGAACATGCAGTGACTTGGAGAGCTCCATGAATGAATATAGTACGGAGTTTTAATTGTCGATTATTACTATTATTTACAAATTACCACACGTTTCTTAACCTTTCTCTGTCTAAAATAAATATAAAGGATATTTATAATTAAATGAAATGGCCAATAAAAGGCAAACTCTATGTAGAAAGAAAGGGCTGACAGCAGTAGCTGCAGCAGCAGAAACGCAGCAGATACGCAGCTGGTGTGAACACCCGACGCGTGAATCACGCAGCCGCCACGCAGCCGCCACGCAGACGCCACGCGCTCCTGACGTTCCCTGTGTCCCAGGCGTAAGTCTCTACCAAAACAGGAGAAATGCAACTCCCAGTAACTCTGAAGAAACAAAGTTGTCTTATTTACGCGTGTCTTCTTGCCTGATTTCCCAATGTTAGCCACCAGTAAGCCCACATTCATTGTGGTCAGAGTGTGAACCCCCACAGCTTCACTGCACACAACACTCCACAGGAGTCCTCACAGTCACTGTGGCTAAGCCAGCTGAATATGCCGTGTGGGTTTTTGAGGATCTGGACTTGTTTAAAGGCAGCTTTGACAGATGTGAGCCTAATAATGAAAGTACTGTAACAAGTAACATAACTTATCACCATTGCTGTTGAGTAACTGGTATGTTTTTGCTTCTTCAATGAGTAATGAGTAATTGATTAAATTTTTCTAATAACTTCCCCAACACTGCTGACATTTGTATTTCTTTCTTGAAAAGACAGTACAAGATGCGTAATCCTATGCATTAACAGTAACCTGTAGCCTTTGTTGTGTAAAAACCTTTCTCAATTTATGAAATATTGTCTACACCAGGAAAATGAGAACATTGGTCACTTGTTCAAATGGGTAAAATGATCGATAAAAAAGTGAGATTTTCATGTTTTTTTTATTATAAAGCAGGCTTAAGTCCTATATAAATACTGTGAAAGTATTGAAACGCTTAATCCACAGATAAATACACACAGCCCGCATTCAGAGACTCTGCATTTGAAACAAGCAGTCAGGATTTCTGTCCATTTGTGATGTCACAAATATACAATATTTAGACCCTTTACACAGATTTAAATATAAACATTCTAAATGTGTACCAGTTTATTCCTGGTTGCAGTGTATGTGAATGTCATCAACTGACAGGAAGTACACACGGACCCAAGCTGTTGCCTAGCAACGCAATTCTGTTGCAATTTCGTCGCAATTCCATTGAAATGCGCTAAAACAGAGCGTTTCAGACAGAGGGTAAATACAGGCATATTGAGGCCGACAGTATGAGGAAATTAAAGGGTTTTTTGAACATTACAGCATGTGAACATGTTCTAGTAGAAACACAAAATACGAGTAATAATAATGATAATGAGCATAATATGGGACCTTTAAGGTTTTTCCTGACAACTGGCTTCTTGTTCTTGTATGAATTACTGCTGTCATGACCCATCTCCTCCCATCGGAAAGCTTTGGGTTTTCTTTATCATGAAGATGATCCCAATATAAGCCATTTTCAGAAAAGTCATCAGGGTAAAATGGCATTATGTTTAAACTTGTTCAGTTGTTCAAACCGAACAGTGCCTTATCACACTGGTGTTGCCGACTAACTCCTACAGCACTCTCAAGTCACTGAAGCAAGAATCAATGCAGCACAGTTAGCCGTCTCTTCAAGTGATCGTTGTCTCCCCCCCCCACCTCACACCTCACACCACCGCTTTCACTCTCTCAAGCCTATAATTACCTTTATCAGTTAACAGGACTAATTTATTTTGTCACGCCCCAGTAAATACTTAACGCAAATAATATTCAAACCCTGTGGGTCGGTTGGAGCGCTTCATTTGCGCGCCTGGTTGCTTCATTATCGGCCTGCTCAGCTCCAGGGGAGATGCTGCGATGCGTTGTGGGAGTGAGAAGGCAGGGTTACTGGAGTGAAAAAACCCTGGGCAGCCTTCTTTGGATAAACCACCTTATTCCCCCTCCCCAGGGGCAGCAATCAATAGGTTACTGCAGGCCTCTGCACAAAAACTCTCCTCTCAGTCCCACTGCAGTGCTGGAGGATAGTCGGTGTCTTGGAAACAAACCCCTCAGAGCTCTCCAAGGTTTAAAGCATTAATGAAAATGTATTTCAACACAGGGGCCAGATTATTGACTCTTAATATTATCTTAATATATATATCTTTACACACCTGTAAAGGCTTAATGGATTCCAAAAGAAAATTCTAAAGATATTCGATATATTCATTGGAAGAGGACATACAAAGAGAGGGCACACAAAATATGTGGTTTCATCTGTTTGGTCAGATGCTTCAACAGGTGTCTTGGTGAATTTGGTAAAGGAAAAACAGTCATATACAGCTACCAATACCAATACAGAAATATTCATCTTTTGTTATTGTTGCATCTGCAGGATCGATAGAATTACATGGATAGAGTGTTGGTGTCCGTGTTAACAGGTTAGAGCAGCGACACAGCGTGTCACGCGCGGCTCGGCTGCCTGTCAGCTGCGTCTCTTCCTAGGTCTCGCCTATTTTTGACGCGAGCCGCGCGGTTCACAGCAGCAACAGACAGTGAAGGTGATCTATAGACTGTATATTGACATCATATCAGCAACATCACTACACTTTCAATGTCTCTATATGTAGAAAATCTTACAGAGATGAAAAAAAGTTTTTAAATCAACACTTCCTGCTTTCATTTAAAAATAAAAGCCTTCAAGCGTTTTTCTGTGGACAGAATTCCTTCATTTGTTAACACGAGGCTTTTATTCTGAAATATGTGCAGGACAATGTTGTAGAACATGCAGTGGCTTGGAGAGCTCCATGAATGAATATAGTACGGGGTTTTAATTGTGGATTATTACTATTATTTACAAATTATCACACGTTTCTTAACCTTTCTCTGTCTAAAATAAATATAAATTATATTTATAATGAAAAGAAATGAAAGGCAAACTCTTTGTAGAGAGAAAGCGCTGGCAGCAGCAGTTGCAGCAGCAGAAATGCAGCTGGTCTGAACACCTGACTTGTGAATTACGCAGCCGTCTCGCCACGGCAGCCGCCTTGCCACGGCAGCCGCCTTGCCACGGCAGCCGCCACGCCACGGCAGCCGCCACGCCACGGCAGCCGCCACGCCACGGCAGCCGCCACGCCACGCAGCCGCCACACGCTCCTGACGTTCCCAGTGTGGACAAAGCGTAAGAGAAGGAGCAGGTTTATAGCATATGCCTACTGTTCTCAGGAATTTTGTGTCTACCTGGATGCTTTGTCTTTTATACCAAATGCATGGGCCGTTGCAGAACCATATATTATGAAAGTGTGAAAATAGCCACAACCACATATACAGTATACACTCACACATGTCATGCATTTCATATCATGCTATAAAAGCAGAAGCACATGCACATCCACAAATAGGCTGCCTGCAGATTCATAATGTGCTGTATAATAATAGATTTTTTTCTAATTCTACTAGCCCACACAATCACTTCGCTGCTTACCCGGCTGAATCCTGCTCATTGTCACGGTAACCATTATTCTATTTAATTTTATTATTATCGTAGTTTTTAGATTGTCATCCCCAATAATAAAATTAATTATTTTCAGTGAGAAAAAATGTTCACATTGTTTGGTAGCTCTGCTGCAGATTAGAAAACTGATTCCATACGTTTCCAGATGCTATTAATAGATCTATATCCATCATGTTCTTATCCCAACTCCCCTTGGCATCACTTTTCCGTGGCAGTAAACACATGCTTAATGTTGTAAAATTAAACTAAAACACTTGGTTAGGTTAAGGCAACAAAACCACTTAATTAGGTTTCGGAAAAAAACAACTTGGTTGGGCTTAAAATCATTGCATCTGTACAGTGAAAATGCAGCGTTTTCCCTGAGTGTTTACTGTTGCCGAGGAAGGGTTTACATTGTAGGTAATGGAAAGCCCGGTGCGTCTCATACCGGCGCTAAGGGGTGCCTTAGTGCCTTGTGTGGCGGTATCAGTGCACTCACTTTGAAACTGTGGCCAGTGGTTCCAATATTGAAATACAAACCTAAATGTGAGTTATGTCATTGCTTGGTATTTTAGTCTTATAAGCTTACCAGTTTACCAGCTTACTACAGATGTCCATGTCCTCGTAAAATATTACTTTCCCTAAAGAATGTTAAGGGAAATTACAAAATATATATAATAATGTTTTTATTTACACGGCTACTTACTTAAGAAATTCATATTTTGCCACAAAAACGGTCCGCCAGAGTCCGACATCAGAGCTGTGCCCAAAGCAAAGGTCTGTTATACATAGCAACGGTCTATTATACATAGAAATGGTCTGTTATACAGAAATTACAGACCGCCGTGATTGACCAATCAGAATAGAATATTCGACGCAGCCGTGTAATAATAAGAAATACAAATATTGTATTATGTGATTTATCATGGAGTGTTTTACTCTGTCTTCTAAAGAAAAACTAAATGGAAATCTTTCAACAGTCTTCTCTTACCTTCACGCTTCACACTTTATAGGCTTTTCAGCTTTGTCTTTATTCACTCTCTAACAGTGTTCATCTTTTGGCCATTTTTGATGGATGTCATATCGCTGAGACTGCCATGTTTCTGTGCAAGGTCATGCTGGCAAAATGGATGGAAGTGGTATTGTGCGCTGGTCACCTCATACAGAAGCTGTGGTGGGTGCTCATTGAGCTCCCACTGTGTGTGTGTGTGTGTGTGTGTGTGTGTGTGTGTGTGTGGGTGTAGCGGTTTTGGGTTTTCCAGGTCAGTGCTTGCCAACATCGGGGAGTGTCAGCAGCTCAGCAGGAGCTCTTAAAGGAAGTCTTTAGGCTTTTACTGCCAGAGTACATTTAACACCATCACATTCCACAAGGTTACACTGTCTTAAAGAATTGTACAGCTAGTTGCTACATCTGTTGTTAATCAACTCCTGGTCAACACTTTGCTTGACACCCTCTTTCTGACACTACTTACATGATATTACTGTAAAATAAAAAAAATTAAAGGACGTGTTCCATTTTTATTTTCAAGTCCATCTAATAAAACGTATATGTACATTGAGAGAATGTCTTCAGAATCTCTTACATATGAATGACTTCATAGCCAATATGGACAAGAGGAATAATTACATTTACCAAAAAAAAAAACATTTCAATGTATATAAGGCTCGTGAGTATTGTTGAGTATGAGACAGACTTGGACAAAATGCGAACCTATCCTTTAAGAATCCTTTGAGAACTGTAGCAGTAGTCTACTACAGTAGAAGTCACTTTCTGATTAAGTAATCAGTTACATTATTCCTTGACCAAGATATATACGAATGTGTATACAAAGCCAATATACTGTGCAAAGGCTGTCACATTACCATATAATATTAGGTCAATCAGACAAAAACAATCCCCTCATCTCCACATAATGGTGATGAAGGGATTGAACGGATAATTAAACTACCACTAAACTAATTAAATCAATATCAAAGAAAATAATCACACAATGTTAAATACAGTATAGAATTGTGTAGCTCACAGTTAAAACTCAGTGCTTTGACACAGTCCTCCTTTTCCTAACCTTTGAGAGACTTCCTAACATATCTAGAAAAATGCTCTTTGAATAAAATTTATTATTAGGGTGTCCCAGACTAAGATTTACATAGTCAAATCTGATTGGTCAAGTCTTACCCATCATCGACTGATCGTCAAATCACCTTTTCGTGTGTGTATGTGTATATCAGTGTGTGTTGCTATGGGCCTCATAAGTCAGATAAACCTGACAATGTCCTCACAAGTAGCATTAAAATCAGGTCTGACCAAATTATATAGCCTTATACAAAATCTCAACAGATGGATGTATTCGTAGAAGCATGGCTTACTTTGATTCCCAGGTCTCTAGGACCTTGGGAAAGGCATGTCCCCATTTGTCACGTTTTTTTCAAAAGTCCTGATATTGTCTATAAACATGTACGTGTGTGTGTGTGTGTCCCAGGTGGCTGTGACATTTGCAGTGGGGTCAGAGGTCGGTCTTCAGAGCAGCAGTGACTTCAGTCAGACGGGGAAACCTTTCCTAATGGGCACAGTGGCTCTAGGTGAGAATCAGCTCTGCTCTGTACAATATTGCTCACTTTCTTTCTTTCTGTCTGTCTTCATCTTTTCACCTTTCTGGCCCTCTGATTATTTATTTTTTTCTTTTACCAGTTCACTTTCCTTCTTCCACCATCTTTTTTTGGCCAAGAATACCCATGATAGGTCCATGACGGACTACTCCCCAGTGCACCGGCCCCCTGCAATTAGAGTTGCCAAATAGATTTGAAAAGCTGACTTGTAGCAAGTTCATAGCAAAGTGGCCATAGCATACTGCTCCACTGGAAAATAAAAAGGCACAGTAGCTCATTTGTTCAATATGAAAAAAAAACTGCAGCTATAAAAAAAAAAAATGGGGTGATTTAACTGATAGTAAAGGAGACTTTAAAGACTCAAGACAATGCTGAAGACAGTTTCCAAGAGTAACCAAAAACAAAGCTGGATTGTATGATTCAGATCTTGCCATCACTCTGAAACTGTTGCCCAATTTTCTTTATGAAAAGATTCCAATACTTTTTTTTGTATTAATGCAATAATCTCAGAATTACAGACACAATATACAACATATAAAACTCACATAATCCACAAATTTGTAATATAGAATAATAAAAACAACAAACAAAAAACTTGATTTAAACTAGTTCCTCATAACCATTTGGCTTCTCTTATTTGCAATTATGCCCTCTGAAATGGTGCCTGACAGACAAACGAAACACCATTAAAGTCAAACTTTCTTTCTTCTTCACATCAAAGTCACCAAGTATCATTGTTTGTGGGCAAACATTCAGGGCAATAGCTAGGAAACGACATTAGGACGAAACCCAAATAATAATGAAATGTCAATTTTGGATCATTTCATGAACCCCTGAAAAGAATTTGTCTTGTTGGAAGGATCTTATATGAGTTTTATGCCACCACGCCGGTAATAGCTGTGGCTGGAGGCATTATGTAATCGGTACGTTCCATTCTCGTTAACGCAATATCTCAGGAACCCCCGGAGGGAATTTCTTCAATTTTAGCACAAACATCCACTTGGACTCAAAGGAACTGATTAGATTTTGGTAGTCAAAAGTCAAGGTCACACTGTGACCCCACAAAACATATTTCTATCCAAGAATTCATACGCTAATTATGACAGTTTCACACAAATGTATAGGATAAAATGATGAAGTGATGACAATTCTGCAAGAATTGCATTTTTCAGCGATTGGTTGGCGAGCCCTTCTGGTGTGTAAACTGCTCAGAAACCCCTTTATTGTCAATCTAGCTAACTAGGAAAGCCATCCATCCTCTGAATGCTCTAGGTCTCTAGTTTGTGGCTGTGAAGTTTCATGATGCTTCGATTATCCCAGAGGTCACCTCAGGTCATTATATACAGTGAAGTCAAATAAAAAAAAAATGGTCCCAGCCACACTGCACGCGTCAGCTGCGTCTCTTCTAGAGATTCGAGGTCTCGCCTATTTTTGACGCACGTGC
This sequence comes from Sebastes umbrosus, assembly GCF_015220745.1. Classification (NCBI taxonomy): domain Eukaryota; kingdom Metazoa; phylum Chordata; class Actinopteri; order Perciformes; family Sebastidae; genus Sebastes; species Sebastes umbrosus. The sequence goes on from NC_051273.1 coordinate 34,042,191, forward strand.
AGTGAAAGTGATCTATTGACTGTATATTGACATCATTCCAGCAACATTACTACAATTTCATTGTCTAGACATCTGTAGAATATGTTACGGAGATGAGAAAAAGTAAAGACTTATTTTTAAATCAACACTTCCTGCTTTCATTTCAAAATAAAAGCCCTCAAGCGTTTTTTTTCTATGGACAGAATTCATTCATTTGTTAACACTAGGCTTTTATTCTGAAATATGTGCCTGACAGTGTTGTAGAACATGCAGTGACTTGGGGAGCTCCATGAATGAATAAATTACGGGGTTTTAATTGTGGATTATTACTATTATTTACAAATTACAACACGTTTGTTAACCTTTCTCTGTCTAAAATAAATAAAACGCAGCAGAAACGCAGCTGAAACGCAGCTGGTGTGAACACCCAACGCAGCAGCCACGCAGTAGCCATGCAGTAGCCATGCAGCAGCCACGCAGCCGCCACGCGCTTCTGACGTTCCCAATGTGGAAGAAGCGTTAAAGAGTTCTCTTCAGCAGTGTTCAGGTGTGTAAGTGCACAAACTGGATATAAATGGAGGGGGCAGTAAATTGATGTTTGCATTATAAATTATGTACAACTAAGGCTGGCTGATATTTCAATGTTATTGTTTATCAAGATTCACTGGTATTGTATCGTGTTGATCTAATCCTACTGTGTTATCGTTTAACAAAATTCTGCTGTAACTCTGCTTGAGCAGGATGTCCATCACCATGTATTTTCTTTATGTCCAGATCCTGTGGTTCGAGAGAGAGAGTAGTGCTTGGAGGTCTGACAACCTGCACTGTGCTTAACATCCTCTGGTAAGCACATTATTCTCTTACAGCCCTGCTCTTTAACTTCTTTATTAATAATGAACCTCCAGACAATACATAGTTATTAGCTTAAACACCTTTTCAGGTGTCATACTCTTTTTCAGCCATGTTCTATTGAAATTGTGAGAGTGAGAGAGAGAGAGACAGAGGGAGAGAAAAAACATCATCTCTGAATATACTCCTGTACCTCGGCAGAGACTTTTCCCCCAGGAGAGCATCTGGTGTATTGTCTCCTAGGAGAGAGCGCCACAGGACACTGCGCTATTTCTGTGAATAACTGCCACAACCTCTCCACAGGCAGAGGGTTAGGGATTATGTTATGTTTCAGCCATCAAAGAGAAGTCTTGATTGTTTGTGTTGAAATCCTTGCCAGGTGGATTGTTATAGAAATAAGGTTTTATTGGATGATTCTACAAGCAATAAGAATATTCTGTGATGCGACCGTACGACGTAATAACAATAGGGTTTTTGTGTGAAATGTCCATATGAGTTAAAAGTAGAGCAGCAGGCTGCTATGTGGATAGCAGATGGGAAACTGCTTGGTTGGAATGAAGACTGTGGGCTGTCATGTCTAGAACGTGTGATTGGGTTCCAAACGTACCATTTAAATTGATATAATTCCGAAAATTAAGCTTTTATAAGCTGATATGTGATAGATCGTGATTGACATTGAGCACTGTGGTCAGATGATCACATGTGACCACACCACTAGACCATCTGGGAGACAGAAACCTTCGACACAGGGGTGGGCGTATCGATCCAAAAATATCGATACTACCAAGGTCTGAACTTAACTTTTTTCACTGCCTGCCACTGTGGCAGAAAAGTATTTTTGTTTGTCTGCCACTCAGAAATTGTATCTGCCACTTTTGAAATCCATGGGCTACATGAAGGAGTAACATTATAGATCTGATGTCATTCAATGATCGATATATTTTACACAAAAAACATTATATACATGGTAAATTACAGTGTTCAAATTACACCGTGGAGGGAGGGTAGTGTACACAGTACTTTACTTTGTATTTATTCATGGAGCTCTGCAAGTCACTGCATGTTCTACAACACTGTTCGGCACATATTTCAGAATAAAAGCCTAGTGTTAACAAATGAGGGAATTCTGTCCACAGAAAAAAAAACGATTGAGGACTTTTTCATGTCTGTGGCATATTCTACAGATATAGACATTGAAACTGTAGTAATGGTGCTGGTATTATGTCAATATACTATCAAATGATCACTTTCACTGTTGCTGTGAACTGCTGCACGGCTCTCGTTAAAAATAGGCGAGACCTCGAATCTCTAGAAGAGACGCAGCCTAGCCGTGCAAGAGACACACGCGGGCAGTGTGGCTGCTCTAACCTGTTAACACGGACGCCGAAATAAAAAACAACAAGTAACGCAGCCGCCACGCTCTGTTGACGTTCCTGCTGTGGACACGCAGTTAGGCAACACAGCCACTTAGTTGGGTTTAGGAAACAGTTGTTGTTGACGTTATCTTGACTGACGACACTAATAAGTCACATGAATAACAACTGACGTGACAAAATAAGTCAACGTTACTTTTAGTTTCACACAGGCCACGAACAGCAAGTCTTCTGGTTGAAAGTCTTGTGTTTGTTTGACCCACCCGCCCTAAGCAGACTCTCACGCTATTAATACTACATCACTTGCTCTGAATGTCGTTTATTGCTGCGGGTAGGTTTACATTGGAGTTAGCTGAAAGCCCGGTGTGTCGCATACAGTCGCTAAAGGGCGCCTGCATGCCAAGGGGCACTTCCCAAGCAGCGGTACTTGACAAGTTGGGAGTGAGACCGGGTTGGATATTTTCGGTTATTTTGTTTGTGAGTGCATATTTTTAGATATACAGTATATGTTTTGGTGTTTCTATGTTCTTCAGAGCGTTCATTTACATCAGGTAAACTGGCAGCATCTAGTGTTTTAGTGACAATGAATCATACAAGAGACTCCCATCTCTCTATCATACACACACACACACACACACACACACTTAGCAGCCCACCATATCATAAAAAAACAACAACTCTATTTTATTATTACTCTATTTGTGGGTATTTGCCTGTGCCCGTTTGTTTCAATCAGTGAGATTGGGGACAGTGAGTTTCATGAGAAAGAAAAAGAAGACGAAATTGAACTCCACTCCACCAATTTTACAGTCAATTTACTAATTATAAGGAGTCTTATAAAAACAGTTGAATAATGTCTTATATGGCTCTGGAGAAGCTTTGTCAAGTCTGAGAGAATTACTCAGGTGACATCACCCTGGAATCTCTGCTTGGGCTTGGAGACATCAGAGTTTTAATGGAGAGACTGTATTAGTATTGGTGTAGGGTTTAAAGCTGAAGTAGGCGAGATTGGACAAATATGATTTAAAAAAAGTTATTTTTATAAATAATATCGCTATATCGTGAAAGTAGCACATGAAACAGGTAACCTGACAAAAATCATGTCCCTCTGTGTCCTCCGGTGCTCCTAACGGCATCTGCAAGATTTCACAGACCGGAGGAAAACAAGCAGTAAGAGCTGATCTGTCAGTCACCCGCGAACTCCGGCCAAACGGTCAAACTAGGCCGTGCTGATCAAATATGAATCAATATTATGTTACGTTAATGCCTATTTCTCTCCTCAAATGTTTTCAAAATCATCTTGTAGTGTACTGTTTTGTACCATTGTAAAATCTGGTGAAGGAACGCCAAGTTCTGGTCACATGACCGGAGCACAGCCAATAGAAACGCTCTCTCAATGAAATGGCCTGTGATTGGTCAAAGTCTCCCTTCACGGGCTAGATTTTCTAAAGCCTGAAAACAGAGCCATGAGGAGGAGCAGAAGTCTAGTTATCTCTCAGAACATTTGAATTACAATATGCTGAAAGGTTATTATGGAATTTTTGCCCAATGATGCCAAAAATATACTGCCTACTGCAGCTTTAAAAGACACACAGCAGACAGACAATGTCTAAAAATATATGCTATCTAGTTACATTATGTTAAGTGTAGGATACATTGTTTTTGAAGTTCGACCCCAGCTAGGCACTACTGTAAAAGTAGTGAAAAACTACTTTTTTTAATCAGTCTCTCGCGAGGTCCCCAACTTTATGGAAGTGCAATACTATATTGTTGGACTAGTACTTTTAAACCCTTATTAGTACTCTACTAACTTGGTTCCTCAGGCTCATATCTGTCTTCCCTTCTTTTCTATGTTTGACATTATTTGTCAACATATTTTACAACTTCTCTACCACCACTATAGCCTACATATCAACCCTAGCCTACGCCTAAGACTGACACCACACTAAAGACCCCAAAACAGCTTTCATAAGGACCAACAGGTATATATGATGCAATATCCATCAAATCCAATAATTCCTGTCTTGGTTTGGATCTTCAACCTCTCAATACAGTTGTGCACCTAGTTTCTAACAAATTAATAAAAAAAAATAAAAAAAAAGTTCCAATATAAAATGAACAGGCCAGCATAAGAAAGAAAATTCTTGGGTATAGCTCAGTAAAATGTGTCATGGGTATGTATCTCGTGCAGCAGTGCAACCAACAATTGTCTGTATCTGACCTTTGTTGTACTTTACTGATCAGTTTCTGCCAAAACAACTTACAGCAGCTCCACACAATAAGTCTCTCTCCTCTGGGATACTTCTTTGAGATTTATGAGCTTGTGTGCAACCTACACACCGGATTCTGTAAGCAGTGTTCCGTGGCGAAGCAATGCTCTATAATGGCAGAGGGTTTTGTTTTTCACAGGGGAGCTCCATTTATCGATTCATGATAACATTTTAGAGTTATTTCAGTGCGTTGTAAAGAGGCTTTACTTTCTCTCTCCACATATGCAGAGCCCTTACTGTAGGTCAACACATGCACTGCAAAATACCCAATCCATCCTTTTACTTTCAGTTCAGTAAAGGCATGGTTAGATGAGCCTTCAACTCACAAGTGTTCTATTTCACATGGATCCCACGCTGTAAAGCCTGGGCCATATTGGCAACGTCGGGATCAGACTTATTAATTTAACAGAATACTCAAAAAAAGTCAGATATAGTCGTCTAGATGGCGCAGTGATATATAAAACATTTTCAGAATATAATGGATGAATAGATTACACTTCATTATGCCCTTTGGTAATGAGATAGCATGTATGAGTATTTCAGCCTTCTTTCAGCTTCTTCCGGCGGTGTGCAACGGACTTGGGAGCAAAAATAAATCCATCCATCCATCCATCCATCTTCAACCGCTTATCCGGGATCGGGTCGCGGGGGCAACAGCTCCAGCAGGGGACCCCAAACTTCCCTTTCCCGGGCCACATTAACCAGCTCTGACTGGGGGATCCCGAGGCGTTCCCAGGCCAGAGTAGAGATATAATCTCTCCACCTAGTCCTGGGTCTTCCCCGTGGTCTCCTCCCAGCTGGTCGTGCCTGGAACACCTCCCAAGGGAGGCAACCAGGAGGCATCCGTGCTAGATGCCCGAACCACCTCAACTGGCTCCTTTCGACGCAAAGAGCAAGGACTCTACTCCGAGTCCCTCACGGATGACTGAGCTTCTTACCCTATCTCTAAGGGAGACGCCAGCCACCCTCCTGAGGAAACCCATTTCGGCCGCTTGCACCCGCGACCTCGTTCTTTCGGTCATGACCCAACCCTCATGACCATAGGTGAGAGTAGGAACGAAGATTGAACGGTAGATCGAGAGCTTTGCCTTCCGGCTCAGCTCTCTTTTCGTCACAACGGTGCGGTAAAGCGAATGCAATACCGCCCCTGCTGCTCCGATTCTCCGACCAATCTCACGTTCCATCGTCCCCTCACTCGCGAACAAGACCCCGAGATACTTAAACTCCTTCACTTGGGGTAAAGACTCATTCCCTACCCGGAGTAGGCAATCCATCGGTTTCCTGCTGAGAACCATGGCCTCAGATTTAGAGGTGCTGATTCTCATCCCGACTGCGTCACACTCGGCTGCGTCACACTCGGCTGCGAACCGATCCAGTGAGTGCTGGAGGTCGCAGACCGATGATGCCAACAGGACCACATCATCTGCAAAAAGCAGCGATGTGATCCTCAGCACACCGAACTGCAAACCCTCCTCCCCCCGACTACGCCTCGATATCCTGTCCATGAATATCACGAACAGGATTGGTGACAAAGCGCAGCCCTGGCGGAGGCCAACCCCCACCGGAAACGAGTCCGACTTACTGCCGAGGATCCGAACACAACTCTCGCTTTGGGCGTACAGGGATTGGATGGCCCTGAGAAGTGCCCCCCTCACCCCATACTCCCGCAGCACCCCCCACAGTATCTCCCGGGGGACCCGGTCATATGCCTTCTCCAAGTCCACAAAGCACATGTAGACTGGATGGGCATACTCCCAGGCCCCCTCCAGGATCCTTGCGAGAGTGAAGAGCTGGTCCGTTGTTCCACGGCCAGGACGGAATCCGCATTGTTCCTCTTCGATCTGAGGTTCGACTATCCTCTCCGGGAACCATCACCTTAACGTGGTAGAGAGGTTTGCGTGTCCCTATGACCCTGAGGGCTGTGTTGTCTGGAGCCTCGTGCTCCTGGTAGGGTCTCCCATGGCAAATTGGTCTCAGGTGAGGGGCCGGATTAAGAATGGTTCACAAAACCCAAATGACGACACGAGGCAGAGGAAGAGTTACCCGGCCCGGAGGAAGCCCGGGGCCCACGTCTGGAGCCAGGCCCAGACGGAGGGCCCATCAGCGAGCGCCTGGTGGCCGGGCTTGCCACGGAGCCCGGCCGGGGATACCCCGAAGAGGCAACGTGGCACCCCCCTCCTCCTCTCCATCCTGTGGGCTCACCACCTGCGGGAAGAACCGCTTGGGTCGGGTGCGCTGTCACACAGGTGGCAGTGAAGGCCAGGGACCTCGACGGACTGGACCCGGGCGGCAAAAATAAATATAAAAACATAATTCAAAGCGGTAAACACACACAGCATAAAGGTCAAAGGTCAACTTTATTATCCCGCAAGGGGAAATTCATATGGTCATACACGTCTCATAAAAAAACATATAAAACTTCACACACTCCCACACGCACTAGCAGAATGTCCAGTACAATAAAAATGCACCCTCCACAATATAAATATATACTCTATGCATAGTGCAATCCAACAGTCTGAATATATAGAGAACACCGTCCAATCAATTGTATGAAAATACACAGTTCAAAAGCCTATATCCAGAATATACAGTATAGGGTGGGCTACAGCCTATTTACATCTCGTTTAGAAGTCTAATTGCCGTCAGCACAAAAGATTTGTTATACCGTTTGTATATCGTTGTTCTAATTTTTTTGCTGCAGGAATCTTGATCTGCTACTCCTAAATCCAGCTGTCCTTCCTGCATTTGTCAGTTTAAACTGTGTTGTCTTCAGCCATGATTATGACTGTAATTTCTTCGTATTTGTGTAATAGCATACGATCTGCGTACCAAGCTCTGATTGGTCAGTAGGCGGTGCTTTTATGCGAGTTGATCTGTTATAGCAACCATAACCAGCTGCGGAGCAGGTTAGGTGTTCAGCATAAGTTACCATGGTGATCTACCCCGGTAAGAAGTGAACCCCCCGTCGTAGGACGGAAAACCCTGAAGGGTTAACCCTGAAGTTACCTCCCTAACCCCAAATCCTGCTTCGTAGCACAGGCCTCAGATCATGTTCTGCCCAGGTTTTGAGATCAGCTGACATGTTTGCACTGTCCCTCTTGGTGATCTGACATAAACCAAACTGAGATTACTTTTCCCAGACTGAGTGCTCACTCACCCCCAGTATTTATGGTGTCAGACTAGTAATTTGAATGTGGCGAAAAACAAAGGAACTTGTAATACAAACAAAACCAAGGGGGACCAGTAACATCGCCCCTGTTGTTGTTTTTAACAACCAGCCTGTGGAGGTAGTGGAACATTTTAAGTACCTGGGCACGATCATTGATCAAACTTTAAGTTTTATTGAAAACTCAGAGAGTATTTTTAAGAGAGTCAACCAGCGACTGTTTTTAATCAGGAAGCTGAGGAGCTTTGGTGTAAGTCAGCACATACTCGAGATAGCATACAGGGGCCTGGTTGAAAGCATTTTACAGTTTAATAGAACTGCTTGGTTATGGCCACTTGAGTGGGAAGAACAAAAACAAGCTTTCCAAAAATTGTTGAGATTGCAGGGAAGGTGGTTGGTAAGCCACAAAGGCAGCTCTGTGATATATTTGATAGAGCTGTACTCAGCAAGGCCAGACGGACATCTGTAGACGCTTCAAACCCACTAAACTCGGAGTTTGAGCTGCTCCCGTCTTGCCGTCGATTCAGGGTCCTGAGGGCGAGCCGGAACATATATAAGAGGTGTTTTATTCCCCATGCCACACAGGTACTGAATGCAAAATGACTGCACTAGGGAAGACCTTAAGTATTTTTAAAGGTGTAACTTATCCCCATCTGCTGCTGCTGTTTTCTACCCATTTGTACAATTGTACGTTGTATGTTTTTTAACAGTGCAGTGTTTTGCTGACTGTATGTTTTTAATGTTTTTATTTTTTATTGTCCTGGTGATATGCTGTGTCATGTTTGAATTTATCTTGTATGTACCAGAGAAGCCAAAGACCAATTTCCACTAAGGTGGACAATAAAGTCAAAGTAAGTAAGTAAGTAACAGCATTAGTTTGGACATTTTGAAAGCAATTCATTTTAATGGGACAAGCAATCTGTAAACCAGGGAGTCTAAAATGAAGAAAGCTCTCATAACTATGTGTCTTACCAATTTCAGACAACCCTGCTCTAACAAAAAAGAAGACGCATAAATAGACCTTTCCTCTTTGTGTTTATTTTACCATGAACAAAACTAGAAACAACTAGCCATGGTGCAACCTAACAAAGTAGTCATCAATTCACCAAGCTTCCACCATCAAGTATCTCATAAAGATGCTCACATGGATTTCATTGTGCCACTGTCTGCTGGTGTGACTGGACACTGAGTCTATGTGTGACCTCCGTCTGGATGACTGACGAGGTGATAGTAAGGAGAAGGACAAGGAAGTGGTGAAATATCCGAATGAGAAATACCTCCTGGTAGTCCAGTTGTTGATGGTCTCATTCAGTGTTTTGCTGCAGACCTCCACGATAGAGAATACAATTGAGCACAATATGTGATGTGCAGCTGTGCAGTCTCAGCTCTAGCCACGGTTGGAGTCGGGAAAGTTTGACAGAGCATTGTCACCCTCCAGTTTCTTGCCAAGAAGGTTTTGCAGGGAGCTCCTCTGTCTGTCTCTTGCCTGACGACATTCAAGCCGCTGAAAGAGAAGGGAGTAACACTGCAGCTCCCCCTAGTTACAAACCAGCTAGCCATCCATCCCTGACCAAGCAAACGTCAAAGTTCTTTCATCAAAGACAAATGTCACCTGTTTTGTCCTCGTGCTTCTTCCCGGCAGATGCCCTTCCCACTGAGGAGATGAGACGAGCTGCCATCTCACTCTGTCCCCTCTAGGCAACGAAGCAAGAGAGGCTGCCTCGCTTAGTACTGCAAGACTGCTCAGCCTGTGTGTGGTTTGAGTATATGAAGCAGTCCCACCATGGTGAATCTGTCTTACATGTACAGAACTGTCCTCTAGCTATATGTCCTCCGGGGAATCCGAAGAATGACAGGCAGGAGAATATGCATGATATACTGATAGCTCCCAACCAATGGATCCTTAGTGGAAGAGATCTCCCCAGAGGTCGCCCCTTCATCAACCTCTATCTGATGGATGTATCAGCTGGGTGTCTCTCGAGGTCTATTTGGAATCGTGGTTCAAATGACTGTTGAGTGGTGAGTTATTCACCATTATTTAACCCCTTTCCCCTTTTTCAGTGGACTTTTATTCTCAATTACACATGTGGCTATTTATTACCTCCGCCATGTTTTCACCGGCGTTGGTTTGTCGGTTTGTTGGTTTGTTGGTTTGTTGGTTTGTTGGTTTGTTGGTTTGTTTGTTTGTCCGTTAGCAGGATTAATCCAAAAGTCCCTCATGGATTTGAATGAAATTTTTGGGTGTGGCACAATGAACAATCCATTAGATTTTGGTGGTGATCCGGATCATGGTCCAGATTCAGGAATTTTTTTAAGCATTACAATCAGCCAGAACATTAAGACCTCTGGGTATAACACACGCGCAGTGTAACTGATGATGCGTTGATGACGCATGACCCCGCCTTCTACCTTCAGAGAGAGAGACAGAGAGAGAGTGGGGGGGGGGACAACTGTAGAATCGGCAATTTTTCATATCAAACTCGGTGAAATTACAGTTGAGTTCGACCAAAGCACACTTGATGATTGTTGGAAAGAGTAACAACGACGGTTTAGGTGAGTTCTATTTTGTTTCTGTCCAGTTTGAATGAAGTGTTTTACGATGCTCCGCTACGTGCAGCTGATCTTGTGACAGGGTCAAAAATGACTTATGCATGTTTTATGTTCTATGGTTGATTTTATTCTATTGTGTGTGTTTTATCCCTGCATGTTGGTTGTTTTGATTGCTTTTAGTATGTAAATTGAAGTGTTTTTAAGAAGTCATGAACTGGAATGAGACCCATGGACAGCCACACCCCCAATCAAAGACACTGATTAGGAGAGGAGCGGCAGGTGTGGCGGAGAGCCTGCAATTAGCAGGATGCAGCACAGGTGGAGAGGACACAAAAGGAGAGAACGGCTTGCAGCAGAGGAGAAGATCTTCAGTCAGAGACAGTCCAGAGACAGCAGTGCAGCAGAAAAGCCCTCCTGTGAGACTACATGCAGCAGACCGTGTCCACCAACGCAGATTCACTCAAAAAACGTAAGTACCCTTTTGGTACATTTACGTGGCGAACACACTGAAAACAGACCATGATAGCTTTTATCTGGAGTTGTGATAGCAAAGTAGTGGAGAACACACTACTGGTCCTGGTCTCTTGTTATTTCACAGTTTCGGACGGTGCTGGAGAGACGGCCGAGACGGGCAGACGGCTGTTGGAGTACGGGAGGAGCTAAGACGCGGACACGAGGAGGATCGCTGGATTGGATTGGACTAGATTGGACTGAACTGGATTAAAGAGCCGGATTGGACTTGATTGGACTGGACTTTTTATAGGGTTTTTAACCTTGTTGCTAGTAACATTTTATTCCTTTTAGCTTTTAGATTAATCATTCATTTTTAGACCCATGCTATTTTAATTGCAATAAATCTGGTTTTAATTTGATTTAAACTTCTGCCTGTGTTTTTAACTCTGCTCACCTGATGTAAAAGAACCTGAATTTATCAGAGTCCTAGGCTCCAAGTATTTCCTAGGTGGCGTTGTCGGCTCTAAGCAAAAACATTAATTGTTAAAATCTAACTGGTACTTTAAGTTGCGGCCTTGCCATTGGCTGTTGGGCCCGGGCCACAATCTCAACATTAACAAGAATACACGTGGATGATGGTGCACGCAGAACGGAGAGGGGGCGAGGTCTGCGCTCTCCGAGTGCCATTCTAGTTAGTCTGTGCTTTGCGCCTCTAAAAGCAAAGTGCATAAGATTCTCAACATCCTGGGAATGTGAGGACCAATAGACCAAGATCATGTTTGTTTTCGTAGCTTCATTTGCCTGCAACAAAGGTCAGCATGATGAAGTGCAAAGAGGGTATCACTATGGCCAAGTTCCAATCCGGGCCCTACATACTCTCCCTACCCACTTCCACTCCGTTTGCTCATTCCGCCAGTGGGTTATGAAACCCTCCAACAGTGAGCCTGCATCAGTGCCGGCTTAACCAGCCGCCCTCACTGACGACGTGCAACGCTGTTTTTCGTTTGTCATGGAACACGATCCAATGTAAGTTCCGTGCAACTACCTGCTCGATATATATACAGTAAATATCATACTGTGTATATATGAATTCTAGAATGGGTGCAAAACATAACCCAATTTTCCCCAGGCTATCAACAAAAAATGTTGATTCTGATATATATTTATAGTTTCCTTGCCAGAGCGAGGGAAGTTTGTCCCAATGTGGCCACTGTGTTTATACACTCCACCTTATAGAAGGGTGCTTCATTGAGCTGAGAGTCTGACAACAAACTGAGTTCACTCCACCATGGAGTGGGAGGGGTGTAGGGACTGGATTGGAATTGGGCCTATGACTAGGGCTAATTTTCTGTTAAGACCAGTCAACAAGGGCCAATACTGCAGCATTACTTACAGTTCATTCCTCTTACGTACCACCCTATCTATCCATATGATCCATAGGCTTTGGCTGTATAGTGTCGGGGGTCACAGCAGGTCTTTAACAGCTCAGCCTTTTTATGAATATCTATTGTGTTTCTATGAACATCGGCAGAGTCCACTAATTTTGCTACCACTGCCGCTTCATAAGGCACTAAACTTCAGTGAAGGCAGTAATAAGTGCACACCCCCTTTTATGGGGATCATATTTCCAAACTTGTTCTGGCTTGGTTGATAAAGTGTGTATTAAGGGGTCATTATGCTTCAAATAATGTACTTGTCGAGTCATGGCACAATGTTTGAAACCCCCTCTATCCCCGAACTTTTCCGACATCAGAACTGGAGCTGCATCTGATAGGCATACCTACTTCAGGTATGCAGAGTTAAGAAAGTCGTAAAGATTTAATCTTCTTTCTCATGCTCTCTTTTTTCCTTCTTCACACACATACTTCATACTTCTGTCACTTTAAAACAATTACAACACCATGAAGCTTTCATGGAGAGACTGTCCTGAAGTGTGCGCCGTTATACCCATTTTAACAATTATAAACATTTCTTTATTATCTCTATGACAACAGGCTTTTCTCCCCTGATGGCATGGACATTTGTAACAGCTATAAAGAAACGTATTATTTTCAAACAAACCGTTGGTCATTTTACCTGTATGAAAGCTGATAATCAGCATTATTACCCACTTCAGAACATTGGGAAGGATAATGATGCAACTAGTCATCCATCTCGCGGGCCAGACAAAATACATGTTTAATCATTCCATCTGTCTGACTGTGTAACAGCTCATGTTAGCTATCTGAGCTACACGCCTTTTTTTTTCAGATTCACCTTCCACTTCATTTCACAGACAAAATTGAGAGGTGGGTAAATTGTAGCCGTACACTTTGAGGAATATGATGTTTTCAAGAGTATGACGCCTCATCCACACTGGGAACCTCAGGAACGCGTGGCGGCTGCGTGATTCACGCGTTGGGTGTTCACACCAGCTGCGTGTCTGCTGCTGCAGCTGCTGCTGTCGGCCCTTTCTTTCTCCATAGAGTTTGCCTTTCATAATGGCCATTTCTTTTCATTATAAATGTCATTTATATTTATTTTAGACAGAGAAAGGTTAAAAAACGTGTGGTAATTTGTAAATAATAGTAATAATCCACAATTAAAACCCCGTACTATATTCATTCATGGAGCTCTGCAAGTCACTGCATGTTCTACAACACTTTCCTGCACATATTTCAGAATAAAAGCCTTGTGTTAACAAATGAAGGAATTCTGTCCACAGAAAAAAACGCTTGAGGGCCTATATTTTGAAATGAAAGCAGGAAGTGTTGATTTAAAAATAAATCTTTACTTTTTTTTACCTCTGTAACATATTCTACAGATACAGACATCGAAACTGTAGTAATGTTGCTGATATGATGTCGATATACAATCAATAAATCCCTTTCACTGTGTTGCTGTGAACTGCGCGCGGCTCACGTAAAAAATAGGCAAGACCTCTATTCTCTAGAAGAGACGCAGCTGAGATGTGCGTCTCACGCAGGCAGTGTGGCTGCTCTAACCTGTTAACACGGACGCCGAAATAAAAAACAACAGGTAACGCAGCCGCCACGCACTCCTGACGTTCCCAGTGTGGACGAGGCTTTAGGGTGTAAAACATATTTAAAACTCAAATCTATGATGGAATAACTGAACTCAGAAGTGTATGTAAAGCATTTAAATTGACATTTTTTTGTTCTTCAAAGGGCTTGACTCTGCACTGCACAGATGCAAATCCTCTCTCTCCCCTTGCTTTCTCTCACACTTCTCTCTCTCTCTCTCTCTCTCTCTCGCTCTCTTATCACACTACTTCTTTTTGGGGGGGTCCTGTTCCTGCTTGACGTCCTGGTAAGCAATTTCCTCTGCCTCCATTTTTTAGACCATAATTTTGATTGATAATTATCGTTGGGGACATAATTCTGTTGAGCCACCCAGCAGAGTGAAAGACGAGTAGAATAAAATAGAAATGGCGTGTTGTTGGGTGCATTCGAGCGTAGCCACAACAAATGAATGGATAAATCTCTCGGTGCTGCACTCGGCACTGCCAATTCAAAGAGACCAACAGTCAGTGCTGCAGAGAGAGGAGAAAACTTACTTGTCTATGACTTCCTTTCTCTCTCTCTCTCTCCCCGCAGCCTAACTTTATGGCCTTTTGGTTTCAAACACAGAACTTGTGATTCATCCTCAGTTTCCCCAGTCCCCCTCGCTTTTGTTTTTTAGAAAACCTTCAAAGACTAGCTGTACCCCTAAAGGATTATCAGGCTGATTTCCAACAGATTTAAGCACTTTGACAATCCAAGGGGGAAAACCCTGTTGGAGGCCCATTCGGGACTGCTGGTCAGCCATGATCGTCTCTCCTAAAACGCTTATCTGAGGTGCTAATAATAGCAAATTTGACAGTACAGTCTCAGTTATGTTGTTATAGTGTGAAAGTAGTGGAATTCATAGTTATGTATGTGATGCAGTGTAAATCTAGAAAAGATTGTATGTTTATTCTTGACCTTGGAAACAGTAGTTGACAGAACAATGTCAGCACACATTTAAAGGTACTGTTTGTAACTTCTTACATGTATAAATCGGGGCGGAGTCTCATGCGCGCTCGCGTGTGGCTACGCTGTTCCAATGCAAACTACACGGAAACACCAAAACCGCAAAGTTATATCTAGTGAAGCCCGTCTTTTAAACAGTGTCAACTCTTCCTGCTCCAGCCTCCCCGACCGTGGTCAGAAGACACAGAGGAGACCGTAGCTTTGGTCTCCAGGGCCAGAGTCTCTGCTGTACTCTGCTCCTCTGCCTACTTACCTTCACTCACACACCGCGCTCGTTCTCACTCGCTCCACCTCTCACGTGCATGTGCGCACACTACACACTGCAGAAGACGGGAGGCTGAGGCAGGAAAAGCCAACACTAGGATCAGCACTGATTCATGGAGAGACCTTCGTCTGGTCAGCTAACATTGCTGCCAAGCAGGTGAAATATAGAGTGATATTGTGGTTTTAGCTGACGTGTGTCGCCTCACTGTTTTGACCGATGCTCGTTCATGTCTATGTAGAGCGAGCACAATAGCGAGGGCGAGCAACAGGACGCTGACTTTCGTTGACTTAACGGCCACAGGTGTCACTGTTAAGAGGCCATTTCTGATTCTCACATAGATCCCCTTTAATGTGGTTAAAGAAGGAACGTTGGTTAAACAGTCTGCATTTATATATACATTAATGAGGGACATGCTGTCCACAGCTGCTTTATACGTGGAAAGCTTCTCCTTCACTTCATTAAAACCCTGCAGCCATCTGAAGGCAACAGGACACACATGTTGATAAATCTTCAGCCTCTGATTAAAGAGGTGCTGCACCAGAGAGCCACTGTGTTTACCTCGATTAGATCATGTGTAAATGACACCAGGAAGCTACAGAATAAGGAAACACACCTCTACACACATCAGGCTGGTCAGTTATGACTTGATATTCTGCTGTTTATGAGGGAAACGTTGGATGACCAGGGTTCATTATAATCCTGTGTCATTGTCTGCTTTCCAACTTTCAACTTTTTTTTAGCAAAAGTGACGCATCATTACAATCTGATGTGACCATTCATAACATGAGATACAGTAGAATTAAAACTGGAACAGCATTGGATTGACACGACCATGTAAACGGCTTCAGCAACATTTATTTCTATCACCATTGTACAAATCAACCGTAATAAAAGCCCACAGTTACGGTTATTTCGATCCGGAGGCTGCTTTACAATGATTGACATGGCTAATAATAGCTAATGTTATGTGGATATCACGTATTCAAATGAAACGTTTACAAACCTCCTCTGATTAATAATTGTGCATTGGTAGGCTATAAACTATCCCTTAGCTATGAAACAACAAACGCATACATTTCAGAAACTTTTAGAAAAACTTTTAACAACAAACTTGATCATCAGAAAATAATGCATCGTAATTAGGAATGAAGCAATCAACATCTGGGCTGTAATTCCATCTGTCTGGTGCTGTGGCTAATCTACCTAACGCCCAATCCCCATATAAACAACTGTAGATAACTTTACATAACGTCAGCTAACGGGCTCAGAGTTAATTTAGTTAGGGTATTATCACAGTTTAGCTAACCTACTAACGTTAGTCTGTTACTAACCTCAATCATATATGCGTAAGAAGCTCCAGTTCATTATAAATCTAGCATAACATTAACGTAACTTGCATGCAAATAAATAATTGAATTAACACACAAATCAAACGAAATGTACCTTGAAAACACATGAAACATTAGCTAAATAACAACACACCAAAATACCAAAATGCCTCCATCACCCAGATTGATAACCCGTGAAATTGAGCACGCAGCTGTGTTAGCTAGTAACGTGCCCCCATAGTTTAACTGGGTATATGGCCCCGAATCAGTCCCCTGATTGTCTTTTACATTAACGATATGTCTTCTCAATAAAATGCATAATCGATTCGAAGCCAAGTGTAACGTAGCTTAAACTTAACGTTAGCTTTCCAGCTAACATTTGACCAGCCAACAAGCTAAGCTAGCTAAAAAGACTCACGTAGCCTAACTTTGTGGGTTTTGTGGTGACGGATGAAATTGGATGTTTTTTGTGATCGTGTCAGATTTTTGAGCCGCAGACCTTGCATACCGCTGTTCTCTTCTTACTACCGTCATCAACAACATAATCATTGAATCCAAATTGTATTATTTTTGTACTAGGCCCCTCCATGATAGCTCGCTGCCTCCTGCGTTGGCCTCTGCTGCGTCCTAGTAGGTTGCCAGGTTTGCGCGCATTGCACTAGAAATTACCCAATGTTTGAAAAACAAAACGTAACTTCTCAATATCTAGATATATGAAAGTATTTAATTAAAAAAAAAAGAAAAAAGTCCTTTCGAGTCATCTGTCTCAAGTCTAAGTCAAGTCTCAAGTCATGAATACCAAGCCAAAGTCAAGTCGAGTCTTTTATCAATGTTAGTCAAGCAAGTCTCAACTCTTCAAATTACAACTCGTCCCCCACCTCTGGCCCACACCATCTCTGATTTCAGCTTTGCGGTGCTGCATGTTCACCGTTCTGTAGAAGCGCTATTTCCTTTTGTTGATCTGTTGTCGTCATGTATCACTGTGATTGGCTCAGTTGTTTTAGAGCTATTAGAGCAGGGACGTTATTGGCTGAGAGTGCATTTATTAGGTAAATTTAAATGGTAAATTTACTTGCATTTATATTGCGTATTTTTCAAGTCTTCTGATTACTCAAAGCACTTTACACTACATGTCAACATTCACACATTCATACACTGATGTCATGCTGTCGTGCAACCTGCCGGGTGCAGGATCTAATCTAAATGCTCATTCACACACCTTTAGGAGCAATTTGGGGTTCAATATATTGCCCAATGCCACTTCGACATGCGGACTGGAGGAGCCAGAGATCAAACCGCTGATTTTCCGATTGGTGTATGACCCGCTCTATCTCTGACCCACAGCCACCCTCCGATATATATTCCAGCATATTGTAATTCAAGTGTTCTGAGAGATAACTAGACTTCTGCTCCTCCTCATGGCTCTGTTTTCAGGCTTTAGAAAATCTAGCAAGTGACGGGAGACTTTGACCAATCACAGATCATTTCAGAGAGAGAGTGTTCCTATTGGCTGTGCCCCGGTCATGTGACCAGAACTTGACGTTCCTTCACCAGATTTCACAATGGCGGCGGCGTCACAAACTTTCTCATTTTACAGCTAAACCGTGCACTACAAGATGATTGTGAAAACATTTGAGGAGAGAAATGGGCATTAATGTAACATAATATTGATTCATATTTTATCAGAGCTGCCTAGTTTGACCGTTTGGTCGGATTTCGCGAGTGATTGACAGCCGGCTCTCATAGACTGCAGCTGGACAGCAGACCTCAGATCAGCTCTTACTGCTTGTTTTCCTCCAGTATGTGGAATCTTGTAGATAACATGAGGAGCACCGGAGGACAAGGAGGCAGATGATTTTTTCAGGTTACCTGTTTCATGTATTACTGTCACGATATAGCGGCGACCGTTTTATAAAAACAACTTTTTTTAATCATATTTGCTCCAATCTCGCCTACTTCAGCTTTAACCCATAGACTGTATATAATAAGTGGACGTGGTCACTGTGACATCACCTATTGGTTTGTGGACTGCCATTTTGAATCTTCGAGTTCAGCATCCATCTTGGTTTTTGGTATCTTGTTTTTTTGCAACCAGAAGTGACACGAGAGGGAAGATCTAAGTACAACGTACAATGAATAAGACATTTTTAGGTGATCAAAAAGGTTATAATGAACTGAAAACACACTGTGAAAGGATTAAAGTTCTAAGACAAAAAAATACAGACAACTCCCAGACCGGATAACACCGTCGTAGTGACCAGTCATAAGGCATAAGGCTGTGCCCTAAAGCATCCCCTGTTTTATGGTCTGTTTGACTCTAAATGGGACCATAATTTACTAAACAAACATCATGCTGTATTGCAGAAGACTTGAAACTAGCGATTGAGACCATAAACTCATGTTTACAATGTTTACTGAGGTAATAAATCAAGTGAGAAGTAGGTTAATTTTCTCATAGACTTCTATACAATCAGACTTCTTTTAGCCACCAGAGGAGTCACCCCCTGCTGGTTATTAGAGAGAATGCAGGTTTGAGGCACTTCAGCATTGGCTTCACTTCACTTCAGACCTTGCAGTTGCCTGCTGCATGAACCAGAATAGCAGGTGTATTTGGAGACATCCACACAGTCTGTGTGCCCAAGAACACTTTGCACCGGTCGTTGAGCTTGCACGATTCAAATAGGGTCCTAGAACTTAAAACAATTAAAGATGAAGGGTTAAAGCCCCTGGGCCCGACCACGCAAAAGGGCCCACGAGACTCCAGGGAAAAAGACACAACGGCGGTGGTGTAGACACAAACTGCCACAAGATAAAAAAAAAATTAAAAAGATTCTAGCAGCTGTAAATCTGACTGAGATGTGTTTGTCTTACCGACTGACTGATGTGAAGGGATCCGAGGGATGGGCTTTCAAAACGTCATAGCCAGAGGACCTAAAGTCATATGAAGAATATTATATTATTGAGTTATATTGAGTATAGAGCTCACTAATGTCACTGCGGCATGGAACGCTACATGATGCCAACCAAGAAGGAGTGTTGGATTAAATATCCAATGGCAAGGTCCAACAGTAGTTGGCCAGGAAGGTGCAATGACATCATTCTGCATAATAAGTAGCCATGTGCTTCTGTTTGTCTGAGAAAAGATGGAAGATTCAGTGTGAACAATGGACAGATGGAGAAGATAAATCTGCTTTAGAGTAGATTCACTTCATTCCAACTATTATCATCAATGTTTGTTGAAACGATAGTTAACCTAGTTTGTTAGCTTGTTTAACATAATAATGATCTGAGGACAAATGATGGGATTTAGGCCTATTTAATATTTATTTAATATGTATTTGTTTAGGATATTTCTATATTACTCATTCACTTTTTCTGTTTAACTCCAGAACATCAGAATGAATTGTAAATAAATAGGGCATGACTGCCGGCCCTGTCCATGGTGCTGAATCGACAGACAGGGGCCTTCAGCTAAACAACAGTTCAAGCAATTTACTGTCGCAGAAAAATTTCCAATTCCTGAATAAATTCATGAGGGTTTCATCTCTGTTGTTGCGCACTCCTGTCACCCGTGTCGTTAAATGTAGGCTGATCTAAATATAACACAATAATGGAAACGATAGATTCTAGGCTACAAATTTTGAGAGAAAAAAAACACCTTATAGACTTTAGGCTACTTTCATTAGCTTTACAAAGCTGGGGCCACCATTCAGTAAGCATTTTATCCTCAGCTGGTGCACAAAACGCAAAATAACAAGCATCATGAGTCAAGTTTTATTTATTCTTTCATATTTTAGCTATACATATAACATTTTGATTCAGCACCATGGACAGGGCCGGCAGTCATGCACTGTTTTGACCTTGTAAACAGCAGTTGTCAGACAACTCAAGTCTCAACTCAACTCAAGGTCTATTTTCTCATTTGTTCTGGAGTTTAACTCTGCTAAATTCATATAGAAGTTATGGATATGGATATGGATAGTGAATTACTTAAAGGTCCCATATTATAAAAAAGTGAGATTTTCATGTTTTTTTTATTATAAAGCAGGCTTTACTTCTATATAAATACTGTGAAAGTATCAAAACGCTCAATCCACAGGGAAATACACACAGCCCGTTTTCAGAAACTCTGCATTTGAAACAGGCTGTCAGGATTTCTGTCCATTTGTGATGTCACAAATATACAATATTTAGACCCTTTACACAGATTTAAACGTAAACATTCTAAACGTGTCCCAGTTTATTCCTGGTTGCAGCGTATGTGAATGTCATCAGCTGACAGGAAGTACACATGGGCCCAAGCCATTGCCTAGCAACATAAATGTGCAGTGGAGCAGAAGACAGAGTTAGTTTAGCTTTGAGAATTTCAAGTGAATGTACACTGGAAGTTGCAGTTCATGCAGAAACAAATGCTGCAGCTCCTCAAGCCCAACAGAGCTTTCCCGTGGCTTGTTTTCCTGGCGGCTTAGTGAAATGATGGGGGTTAATTCCGGAGGGAGGAACATTATCAACTCCATCCTAAGCAGGAAAAGTTAACACAGTGGTTTGTCCGTTCTGGGCAAGCCCCCAGGAAGAGCACCGGTCGTTGATCCCAATTTTCATGGTGGCCAAACGGCGGTACTGCAACTTCCGTGTCCGTCACGTGATGCTATTGGACCCAAAAATACTTTTTCCCATTGACTTACATTGGGAAAGAGAGGTCTATTTCTTTTACGTAAATCAATTCCCCAGTACGAACACTCTAATAGTCCTCATTTAAATCATTAGGTCCTAAAAGTTGTAAAACGCACTAATAGCCGAATCCAGAGTTATTTCCCTTCCTCTGTTCATGTGAATGAGACCCAGACAGTGACAACAGCGCAAGCCGTGACAACAGCGCAAGCCGTGACGACAGCGTGACTTTGGGACCCCGTGACCGAGCCATGTGACCGAGCGGACGCTACTGCGCCTGCTCCATGGGCCCAATGGATGCGGAAGATCGCCGGAAGATCTACTTTTCCAATCGGAAGTCGAGCCATTTTGTCTTCATGCGCCACTGAGCAATTTTCCTAGGAATGAACGGGGCCCCGCCTCCAGCGCTGTATCCAGTTCTCTTCATATATCCATGGTTCTGGGCTACTGTAGAAATATGGCGGCTGGCTCCCTATGTAGATATAAACGGATCATTCTACGGTAACAAAAACACAATGATTCTTATTTTCAGGTGACACTAAAGAAAGCATACTTATTAAATAGTATATTCCATTTCTGCCAATAGATCCCCAAAATGTTACACACTGCTCCTTTAAGGGCCATACCTATTAAAAAAGAAAGAAAATAGAACCACAGCCTACGAAAGCAACTATTCCAAAGTATCTTCTGTTATCTGAGGTAGTACGACATTTAAAAAAATAATATCCACTGACATGAGCTCATTCCTGAAATAACATGGCATGCATGGAACTCTTTCTATACCATTACATTGTCCTTTTTCCATTTTGAGATAATAAAACATCACCAGATTTCTGATAATAAGTTAGCTTTTTGCCATTAGAATTGTACAATATGCTATTCCGTTGACGCCCAAAGGTGACAGTGATGATACATTAGCAAAAGAACTGTGTGAATGTGCACAATTAACAGCTCTTGTACTGAATATGTAATTATTTCAAAGCATCTTTGAATTTTAATTTCCATTAAATCCTCCTTCATTCTGATTGCTCGGCTTACATTTTTATTTCTGTGTTAACCCCCCAACCCCCCAAACCCCAACCCACCCATCACTGTTCATCGCTCATCTATTTAAAAAGCAGAGCTCCTGTGACCCACATGGCTAAGACATCCTCAGCGACAGGTACTTCCCTCTCTCTGCTTGGCAGAGCCGTGACTTTCATAGACCAACATTGCCACCTAGTGGATTTCTATCTAGCATGTTTTAAGAGCTACAGGGTTGTTATTCTCCTCATCTGTTGAGTCTTTTAGAGCAGCAACTTGCATTTAAAGTAATGTAACGATGAAGGGGACAATAACAAAGTTTCAGCTATACACAAAATGTACCTAGCTAAATGAAATCAATTAGAATTAACTGAAGCATAACAGTTCATTATTAATGCAGACTGATAATTAAATGTCACTAATGAAATCTGTCATATGGAGCCACAGGTGCTCAGTGATGCAGTACTAGAGAGAAACAAGACAAATAGAGGCAGTAATGGTATCATTTAACTTCTTTAACAAAGAATTAATTACCTTGTTTTCCAAATAGAAATGGGAACCATAGTTGACCATCTCCAGGGGAGGATTGGCCATTGAGAAGCTCTGGGATTTTCCCGATGGGCCAGTCTTTATTTCTTTTTCTTTTTTTATAAACATATTTATTGAGTTTTAACAAGCTTAAATTTACAACCCCCGCATGGGCCTGGCCAATCTAACACTTTCAATATTGAGAAAGGATACGAGCGGTCCTTCCCAATTTGGACTGATCCTCGTTTTTTTGCTGGAATTTGATTGGCTCAGTCGTGTTTATCGTGAATGTGATGAACTGTAACTAGTGTTCCAGCTCACTGAGGTTTGTCTGGCCGGTCTTGTTTTGACTCAGTGCAGTGGAGACGTGCTTTAACAAACTGAGGAGGCAGGTATCGGCGAGACATCCTAGAGTGTTTTGAAGGACTTTACCATCGTTGTGTGCAGCCGGGACGGCCGGGAGAGACTGCACAGAAAGCTGCTGGGGCTGGGAGAAAACAGGACAGGCAGCTGGGAGCGTCATATATATATATATATATATATATATATATATATATATACAATTCTGTCCTCCAAAAATATTGATAGGGACATGTCCCTACCGTCCATATGTAAATCTATGCCCTTAAACCACAAAAACTGTATAAGTGTTAAAATTACTGCCAAAAAATGTTCAGCTCACGCTCTTTGGGCACTGGCATAAAAGGCCTCTTCATCTCAAAGTCCCTGTCTGAATTTCAGTCCCGGTCCACCTCTGACGATATATCTGTGGGACCCATATTGTGGTTAGGCATATTAAAGCTGAAGTAGGTGAGATTGGAGCAAATATGATTAAAAAAAGTTATTTTTATAAAACAGTCGCTATATCCTGACAGTAGTACATGAAACAGGTAACCTGAAAAAAATCATGTGCCTCTGTGTCCTCCGGTGCTCCTAACGGCATCTGCAAGATTTCACAGACCGGAGGAAAACAAGCAGTAAGAGCTGATCTGAGGTCTGCTGTCCAGGCTGTCAATCACTCACGAACTCCGGCGCTGCCGGTCAAACTAGGCAGCGCTGATCAAATATGAATCAATATTATGTTACGTTAATGCCTATTTCTTGCCTCAAATGTTTTCAGAATCATCTTGTAGTGCACGGTTTAGCTGTAAAATGAGAACGTTTGTGACGCCGCCGCCATTGTGAAATCTGGTGAAGGAACGCCAAGTTCCGGTCACATGACCGGAGCACAGCCAATAGGAACGCTCTCTCAATGAAATGACCTGTGATTGGTCAGTCTCCCGTCACGGGTTAGATTTTTTGAGGAGGAGCAGAAGTCTAGTTTTCTCTCAGAACACTTAAATTACAATATGCTGAAAGGTTATTATGGAATTGTTGCCCAATGATGCCAAAAATATACTGCCTACTGCCACTTTAATGAAATACTATATAATAAACTATAAGTTGAATCATTATCAATGCATTAAAATTGGTAAATAAAAATGGTTTCTGAGTTGAGCCAGCGGAAAGCTACTTTAAAATCCAACCGCCGCACCTTCCCTTTACGTGACAATGTTAAGTGCAAAAAAATATCCCTTTTCTCCCACTTTGAAAACATACACTGAGAATGTCTCTTTAGTTTCATTGCGTCTGCTGCGTACCGCAAAAAGCACCAGCATGACGACGGGAACATGAGGGAGGTTCAAGCTTTTGAAATCAATGTTTTATTGGTTAATTAAAGCCATTTGTTTTTTTAAGTGTTTTAACATAAATAAGACATGGATTGTCACTGGCACTCTTTCCACACGTTGTTAATTCAGTACCGATACTACACAGCATTTCTACACACACACACACACACACACAAATAAATACTCAAAACTCTTATCAAAATATATTTTATTCTGGACTTTTGTTTCACTGATCTGATTGAAATGATAACAGATCGATGTGATGTGAGTTGCAGAAAAAAAACAACAACATAAAGGCTTTGAGACCTCATGGGAGAGATGCTGCTTTTTAGGCTGACATGATGCTCTGTTGTGGTGGTGGTGGTGTTGGTGGTGGTGGTGGCGGCGGCACAGAAAAAGGCTGAGTCAGCGATTTTGGCCATGTTTTACCCAAACACTGTGATGGCACAGACCTACTGTAAGGATGGCAGGAAAACATCTGAGGAATTTTGCCCCGTATGAGATATTGTCATAACTGTTGGCTCAAGTGCTTTAAATACAGGGACAAAAAAACAAAAAAACAATTAAATAGTTCCTTAATAGGAACACATGAAGTCCAATAAAGAGTCCAATGTCCAATTTATTACAGGCAGATACAGGATAAAGTTGATTTGTAGTTGTACTCAGCTGTTCTGCTCAGAAGCAGAGCTCTGGAGGCAGATGTAATGTAAGGCTGAAACTTTCACAAACTTCAATTGTTAGGTGAAAAGCCAATTAATATATATATATATATATAACTGGACTTCAGTCCAATATTGCCAGAGAAAAAAAAGGTTATTTCGCTCCGGCCACTAAAGTTTAGTTTCTGGCACAGAAAAAAGATATTTTTGCACAATCAGATTTTAAAGTTCTTCCTTTGACCAGTGATCCTACTAATGATCAAAACTGTTATCCAGTTGGACAACAAATGGAAGCGCACTGTTAACACTGCCAGGTTGAAATGAGCATGCAGGCAAACTTGAAAATGCCACAGAGCAGAGATGTTGTGAGAGCCAGAGAGACTCAAGGGTTTGAGAGCACATAGCAGGGAATTTGAGTTCTGTGGATAAGAGCAACAACACAAACATACATTTTTGTCTTTCAAAAAAAAAATCCTTGTGCTAAAAGATTCTCTATCGAATATAATTGATTGTGCAAAACAATCTTTTTCTGTGCTCAAAATGTCCAATTGCGCACTGACAATTTAGACACAAATATACCTCCGTATCAGGAACCAACCAATGAGATTATATCTGCTTCCAGAGCAACTTTCTCCATGACTCCCAATGAAAAAAGTGGAACCAGAAAAAAAATCTCTATAGAGTCCCGGCTTTATTAAAAAATTACAATTTTATTCAATTTAAAGGATATGTTTGTTTTTTAAATGTTTTCTGTGTAAGCCATGGAGAAAGTCTTTTCTTGGACAAAACTTCCCAAAAAGATTCAAACAAAAGAAAAAAGTAAAACATTTCTTTTATTAACACATTCAGACAAATTTAGTAGTAAATTTGCTCCTCCTGGGGACAACTGTTCCCAAGCAAGGTGCCTTCAGAATGACAGCTCAGCTCAGTAAGCCTTCCATTATAGGGTCAACCTTTACTTTTTGTAATAGCATCAAAGTAACAAAAAAAATATATATTTAAAAATGTATAGAACATGTAAATTAACACTGCCAATAAATTCACATTTTTTTTCAAATCTACAAAGAAATTACAAAAATGTTTAAATTTGTCTTTTAAAAGAGTATAAAATGTCTCGTCAGTAAGGAACCTCGGAGTCAAATGTGAACAACATTTTGGTGGTGAGAGGGCAGATGAATTAAAATATATTGAATATACAACTTGACATTTTCTGTTTTTTAATTCATCAAGACTGTCGTGTTGTGGATAATTAACAATGGACTTTTAGCTACTTCAGATCCTTTATGTCTTATTAGTTTATGTCCTCTCTCGCAGTGTAGTCATTCCCCCACATTATGACAAGAAGCTGGTAATAAAAACAGACAAAAATGAAAATGTCCAGATATTGCTTTAATATTGGGATCTGTTTTTGAGCTCGATTCTGAATAGCAACCTTGCGCCAGGGATCAGCCAGTAAGATTCAACAGGGGTGAAAAAAATAAAATAAAATCATCGGCTGCCTTATCACATGCTTGAGACTGTCTGAAGGGGGAAACAAACAGAACGTGATCTGTCTTTCTCTTCCTATGTAAAGGCATCCCAAAGTCACACTGAAACCCTCTCCGTGCCAGGAAAACGTGGGTGGCTGTGTTATTAAAAACAGTGAAAAAAAAAAAAAGAAAAAATCAGCAGATTAAAAGTTATACAAGTTTTGGAGGCAGAGCTGCTCTGGAATAAGTTATTGTTTGACTTAAACCCTCAACAGGGCAGAGCCAAGGAATACAAGTTTCCCATAGTGGGAAAAGTTGGCATTTTTTTGTAGGCCAACCCAGAAGTTAGCATCACCGGTTCCCTCAACAAAAAGCCAAAGGAATTTGTACATTGGATTTTGGATTATTGCAGACTATAAGCTCTGTGGCAAACACACGTTTATGATACTTACACGTTAAATTCAGCAAGATAATCTCCACAAATGAACACCACTTTTATGATTTCCGAAACGCAATTGCCTGGCATAAAAAGCTAAAATTGGGCTACGAACAAACGACACCACGGTTGCATGATTTCATGTCACCGCCACTGAGCTAAAGGCGGATTAGTGTTCGGCGTGATGACGTTTAGTAGTCTCATTTAGCCACTTGTTTACAGCCGCCTTTTAAATGTATACTAGGTAGCATTGTTGGTTGCTGTTTGTAAACGCACAGCATTCAAAGCTGGAGAGTGAATGAAGAGAGGGAGCGGTGTTAGCGAGAACAAAGCAGTGAATCGGAGTAATAAAACATTATTTTCTGATTGTGTCACGCCGTCTACGTTTTAAAGCACAAATAAACACCTCGATCAAATGAATGTGGCCGAGGCGAACGCTTCATCCCGTCGGCTCTGTGTTTGTGTGCGTGGCTCACCCCCCCGCCCTCGGTCACACTGACACACTGATAGCAGCACACAGCAGAGGAGAGAAACGAAGAGCAGGGGAAACACTGAAGCACATAAAAACACACAGCGACGTAACAACCCGTTGCTCGTCAAATACCGCCGGTAAGGGTGCCTTGTGCCTCGGTATCAGACTCTGAGGGGCGTGACAAAGCCTAACCCTATTTGACGATACAGACTCGAGTGGGTCATAGGGAGCTTCAAACTTCCGACTTCACGACATAGGCTCTCTATATGGTGGGCGAATGAGGAAAAAGTACCAAGCAATAACAGATTTTAACAGGTGAAAGATAAGCACAGTTCATAGTATATTTGTGTAGGTTTATAGAGCCTATATTGAATTCCCTTTTCCTGCCTTTTAGTAAGAGATGTTGTGAATGAGGAAATAGAGTGATTTAATATGACATTTGTGTAGAACAAAACGCGAAAAATTCTTACGCTTGTGTTAAACACAAACCTTATTTCAGGCCTCTAACCAAAATACCAATTAAAAAAACTCATCGACTTCAACACGAGGGAACCCGAAGTCCAAAAATACTAACTAATTTCTGGGTTTTAGGACTCAATCCTGCAAGCACTTCATTTTGAAGTTGGAGCTGATAAAGCCAGCTATAGCTATATAAAGCCAGGGCGTGTCCAAACTCACTCTCTAAATAGTGCACTATATGTACTTACCAGCCGGGCGTTCTCAGCATCTGAAT
Source organism: Sebastes umbrosus (assembly GCF_015220745.1). Taxonomy (NCBI): domain Eukaryota; kingdom Metazoa; phylum Chordata; class Actinopteri; order Perciformes; family Sebastidae; genus Sebastes; species Sebastes umbrosus. The sequence continues at coordinate 34,070,098 of NC_051273.1, forward strand.
GTACTATATAGTGCTCTCACAAATTCCCATGATGAGTTGCTTTTGATAGGTACGAAGATTACAATTGTGGGACACTACACCTGTCACTGACATCCAAAAATTCTGATTTAATGTCACCATAGGGTGAACTATTTAATGTTTGTTATATAGAACAGGGAATAAGGGAGTGATTTCAGACACAGCTTGACTTTCTTTTAATGCTACATTCACGTCGATATGTTCAGAGTGCTGCGTAATTGTGATCGGCCAAGTGAGCACAACCAGAAAAATTATCAAACTCGTTGCAAAAGGACTGCAAAGCCACCATCGCTGGCAGTCACATTTAAATAATCCAATTTGCAACTTTAACTGTAACAATTCAGCTAATTACAAAGGAACTATAAACTGTTTGTGTGTATTTGGTTTCACTTGTTAACGAACAAATTAGGGATGTTAATCATTAACCACTTAAACGTTAACTGACATTAAGCATTTTAACCGATTAACGATCATAAGCTGGTCCACATTAAGAGAGTCTGAGCCGGCGTTACAGATACAGGAAGTTGGCTCCCGTCTATAGCTCGCTTGAGCGGAGGAGTTGTAGCCTCGTAGCATTTATTCACCGACAGATTAACTATACACACACTGTCTGCTACACCTACGTTCACAGCTAGAACGGCACCGACAACACACACACGGTCTGTCGGAAACTCCCTGAAGTTAATCACATACGGTTGTATGTGTGTGACAACGGCGAGCACGAAGCTACCAGCAGAGCTACAGATGCTAACGTAGCACAAACACACACACACGCTGTTTGTTGGTCAATCGCTATCGTTAATCCGGACAGACAGAGTGTCGTGACGCCGGGCGGATACACAGCGGACAACCTGCTAAACTAAACTAAATGTGCGGTGGAGACTTTTACTGGAAAAGTGGCTGCATGTCCGCGACACTAAACGCAGCACCCTGGCTGCTAAGCTAACGCTCCCGGACGGGTGAACTGGAGACTGTCTGTTGTGCCCATACACTGCAGCTGGCGCACCGCTGCATGCGAGGCACAAATCTTGTCAGTTAACGGTTAATAATCGGCGGTTATTGGTTAAGAAAGTTGTTCAAAATTAGCATCCCTAAAACAAATACACAAAACAATAAAAAAGAGCTCATTTAGGCTACTGGAATAATGCGTGTACGCTCCCATGTGGACACAGAATAATGTTCTACTGTCCGTAATATTGTCGACCTCTTCTACTCGATGGATTTTTTTTGGCTCTACCCTCTGTGGGTTTTAGTCGCTGAGATGATTTCTGCCTCCAGAGTATCCACCTCTGAGAATCTGCGAAAACTAAAAGTCAGAATAACACTTTTTCACCACCACACTTTCAGGCATCGTGCCTTTTTGTGATTTGAATCAAACTAAAAATGTTTGAAGTCTTACAGATGATGAGTTAAACTCTTGTTTTGTAAAAGGTAAAAAAAAAAGAACTGCTGGAATCCTACTGGCTGAGGACAGTATGTAATCTGAGATGGGACCTGGGACACTGTTGCATTACTAAACCTCAGAACAGCCTTGAACATTCAGACAAAAAACCTTTAGATTTGCCATATTGGTTTGAAATCATGACAAAGACACTTGTTTTTGAGAACCGTTTGGTGTGCATGTCCGAGTGCGTTTGTATGTATTTACTCCTCCAATTAATAAAACTGTAACCCCCGACCAGCCCGTCCCCTCCCCCGACGATAAAAAAAATATAAAAACATTGAAACAAGAGATCTGGAATTTAAAAAAACAAAACTAAGTGCCATCCTATTTTATGGTGGAGAAATGAACGTGTCTGCACAATGAGATCCAACTAGTAACAAAGATCAACACTTTTTTCATTGTTTTTCATTTTGATGACGATGAGCATGGTTCAACCATCAAAAAAAGAGCAAAATAGCTTCCAAATTTTGGTACATATACGGATCTGTAACGTTCTTTTGTCTCATCAGCTCTTTCTTTTTTTTCCACTGCGTCCCTTCCGCATCTCCGTGAGAGTCTGCACTGATAGAGAGGGGGCACTTCCATCCGCCCCGTTTATCTGTCTGTCCGTCCGTCTGTTCACACCAACGTCTGGACCTGCTGTGTCGGGTGCTCGCTTCCTGTTTCCTGTTTCCTGCTTCCTCTTGTCGGTGGGCGGGGCCATAGTCGTAAGCGTGAGCAGTACGCAGGGCAGGGCATGGACAGTCGTTTGGCTATGTACACATTCATGGTCGGTCCACGGCTTCCAACGAACGGTAGCGCTATTTCCGAAGGTCCAGTACACACACCTGGGACAGAAGAGTGATAGAGGTCAATCTGTAGGACTGATTGGAAAAACCTTTCACAACAAAGTCCTGCGTATACTTACAGATCCGTCCGATGCGCTGGCTCCCACTTTGTCCCCCGCAGCATTCCAGCAAACCTCAAAGATTCCCCCCGTCCCTCGGTAACTGTGGACTAAAGCGCCCGTCTGCAGCACAAAAGCAGTGAAGGGACAAATAGGTATTAGGCTGGAGAAAGAAGATTCTCCCCCCCCCCCCCCCTTTTTGCTGTATTTTGACCAGCAACTCAACTAAATGGTTTACATCAGATATGAGCCTTTCACAACGGGCCGCACGCAGCAGGAGGCAAAGACTGCAGCATGTGATAATTGATATTATTTGGCCACTTTGGGGCAGCAGTCAACATCTCTCTCTTTAACTGCTGAATCTTCTGTTTGGTGCTGGGCTACCTGCCTGCAGAGGTACGGTCGGTTTATCAGAACTAGGGATGCGCCGATTTTTCAGACCGAGTACAAGTACAAGTACATTTGGGTACTCGCCGATATGAGTACTTCTCTGTGCCAAAAGACCCTCGTTAACAGCCAGCTGGAGGGTGTGAGCGACACACGGCGGGCTGGGGAGTCCCGCATAGGAGGCGGTGCGCCGCGACCGGCTCTAGGTCGGCTTGGAAAAGCTTGGGGCTTGCTGTGCCCTCTCTCCCCACCGGGGATGGCCCCCTGCTCCCGGTGCGACTGTCGACCGGGGCGGTCTGTCCTCAGTGCGCCCTGACCACGTCATGCTGCCAAATCGGGGGCTCGGCCCACGTAAAAGGCACCAGGGGTCTGCGGCGATGTCAGCGCTCTGAGGACAGTCCGCCCCGGTCGACAGTCACACCTGGAGCAGGGGGCCCCGTCCCTCCCCAGCGGGCAGAGGGGGCGCAGTGAGCCCATTGTCCACGGTCTGGCGAGGTCCGGGCGGGGAGCACTGTAAAGCTGCGGCTGCGAGCCTTTCCAAGCAAACCTAGAGCCGGTCGCGGCGCACCGCCTCGTATGCGGGACTCCCCAGCCTGCCGTGTGTCGCTCACATCCTCCAGCTGGCTGTTAACGAGGGTCTTTTGGCACAGAGAAGTACTCGTATCTGAACTCGGTATCGGCGAGTACCCAAATGTAAGTACTTGTATTTGTATTTGTACTCGGTCTGAAAAAAAGTGGTATCGGTGCATCCCTACATGGAATGACACCTGCCTGAAGTAGCTGCAGACTGACAGATTTCCATTACCGTGGCTTTCAATAAAAAGGCATTGACACTGTTTTTTGGTGTGCAGGTCACAAACACATACAGTCCCTCCCATTCTCGTCCTTCCTACCTGTGTGTTCCAGATGTGCACGCATTTGTCAAAGGAGCCGCTGGCCAGATGACGACCGTCGGGGCTGAAAGCCACGCTGTAGACGGGCTCCTGGTGTTTAGTCAGTGTATGGATACAGATGCCTCTCTCCACGTCCCAAAGACGAACTGTGGAGTCAAACGATGCACTGTAGAAGTAAGAGATGGGGACAGACAGGGTAATAGAGGTGCTGCTGGGGAATCAAGATTTAAAAAAGTCAAACTTTATTGTGCCACATTTAGGTTACTGGGACAAAGAAAGACATTTTGCTTTTCTGCTGCGTTCAGATCAAAACCTTGAAGGCAAAATTTGTCAGATCATATGGTCTGATGCTATAAAGTAGTCCAGCTCAGAAACAAAGTGCAGTAAAACACGGTTCCACACGTATTGAATTAAATATATACGACAGATTTAGTTCTGTGGGTAGCAACCTGTTTAGATTTCAAATGCACGGTGTACGTTTAGCCATTTACCCCCCACACACTCTCTGACGTAACGTCATCAAACGCTAAAAATCACATCAATGTAAAACACAATGATATGAAATCGTGGGGGCTCTCATTAAAACACAGAGAGATGAGAACACAAGTATGGTTAGCAGTTATTTTCATTGTAATGTATGTGTTTAAAGTATGATTTCAAAGTATGAACTCCAACATTTGTTTTTACTTTGTCACTTTAATGAGTGCCTACAGCACTTGTTAGCTTGGAAAAGTTGAACAAAGCAAATAGAGTTACAAATGTTAATATACAATTGAACAACTGTATGTTATCATCAGTTATTACACGGCTGTGTTGAATACTCGATTCTGATTGGTCAATCACGGCGTTCTGTAATTTCTCTATAACAGACAGTTGCTATGTTTAACAGACCGTTGCTATGTATAACAGATCGTTGCTATGTATAACAGACCGCTGCTATGTATAACAGACCGCTGCTATGTATAACAGACCGTTGCTATGTTTAACAGATCGTTGCTATGTATAACAGACTGCTGCTATGTATAACAGACCGCTGCTATGTATAACAGACCGTTGCTATGTATAACAGATCGTTGCTATGGGCACAGATCTGATGTCGGACTCTGGCGGACCGTTTTTGTGTCAAAATATTGATTCCTTAAGTAAGTAGCCGTGTAATAAGCTGGATAATGTACAGCTAGCGGGTCATTGTTGTGAAAGAATCCCCTTCGGGGCGACGAAAGACCGCTTCGCTTCGCGTCCGGGTGCGGCATCGCCCTGTCGGGGATTCTTTCATAACAATGGCCGGCTCGTTGTACATCCCTTATACCTTACATAAAACTGAACAACTGTGACCTGGGAAAACTATTGAGAATTGTGGGTCATTGTTGCGGGTCATTGTTGTGAAAGAATCCCCTTCAGGGCGACGAGAAACCCCGGCGCGCAGTGCTGCATCGCGTTGTCGAGGACAACAGTGCACAACAAAGACCGACTCGCTGTACATTATCCCTTCCTTATGTATTTGCATGAATATTTGGGGGGAGGGGGTGAGAAGGCCGACTGCTCCTATTAATTTCAGTTTCCTCTTTTCTTGTTATAAAAATGTACATGTCAAACTAACTTTCTAAAACATGTCAGCACAGCGTAACATATCAATTTAAAATCCTTCATAATTTTGCTGGAACATCAGTTTCTTTGTCCTGCGTGCGTGGCCGACCACACAGCCAGACGGATACAAGGAAGGTCATAAACAAAGTGAATGGGGGTCATAAAACCTAGGAGACTTGGGTCCGTAAGAGGGTCCATAACTTAACTCAGATATCGTGTCATCTCTCCTGTGTCAGTCTAATCACTCCAGTAATCTGGAGGTCATGTAGTTTCAAGATATAAATTCATCATCCTTTTTATTTATCACGTCACAATATTCTTCATTTTCTGTCCTCGCCGTTAATGATTGCTGTGTTGCTTGTTACACATGCAGACACTCACCTGGCTAGCATGAGGTTAGCGCTGGGATTGTTGGTTCCAGGCCCAGTGGGACTCCATTTGATAGTGTAGATTTCTTTGCTGTGGGCCTGCAAGTCATGGACACACGTGTCCTGCTTCATACTCCAAATCTGAAAAACAAAAAAATAACCACAAATTTTATCCTTCACTTTAATTGATCATGACATCATGGATGTGTTAACACAGTTACTCATACAGTTTGACCACTGTCTGTCATCATCATTTTTCACCAAGGGAAACTTCATATTTGAATTGATCTTGACTCATACCAAAGATGATTCAATCAACACAGAAGTGAACTAGATGGCAGGTCAACAGTAGAGGTCACACAGGCCCTGTTCAGATCTGGTATTAAGTGGACAGCTTTAAGTAAAGATGTGAACGCACTCAAGACGCATTGAGAGATAAAACATCAACAACTAGATCACCAGATCTGGCCTGCACACCGGTGGAGGCACCACTACCGTCATGCCCATAATGGTAGTGGCAGGTACCCGGTGGTGGACCGGTGTTTGGTGAACAGACCATAGACGATGACTGAAATGAAAGAAGTAATGACTCAAATGCACAACACTACAGGATGATGGTGTAAAGTTTGGGACTCGCATTTTGTAAGGAATACAAGTCAACAAGGTCTGAGATTAGACCTCTCTTAAATGTGGCAATGACTGGATGCAAGGTGTTTGGCAACCTGCCACGGGACAATGTGAGGCCAATTGGGACCATGCCAACAATCAGCTATGTCAGAGCAGTCTCAGAGCTAGTGAGACGCTTTGGCACAGCCTTTCCACCAAAGCATGACAATGTCCAAAGTGTCCACCTTACACCCAACAGAAAGGTGAAAGCACCACAGAACTTGCCCAAAACCTTGTAGTCGCACAGTGGTCTGCAACCAATGATGCCATGGGTGCAAATCCTCTCCCACCTTATGAATGTTACCTCAGCCTATGTCCAAGGGCTCACTCTAAGTGTTGGTGACCCGATGCCATGAGACCGTTGCACTCCATGCTAAACACGCAGAAAGCATCATCAACGACAAAACCCAGAAGAAGGGAGCCACTGAAGCCAAACTGCAGATGGCTTAACTTGCCATGTGTGAGCACCCGACGGGGAACAGATGACGTGGTGGCAGAGGAAAAAAGGAGAGTTTGCTTCAATTGCGGTCAGAAGAGACACTGGAAAGAGGACGGTCCTAATCCACCAAAAGAAAAACGTCAGATTGACTCTTGGTGGGGTCGGAGAGAGAAAAGGGTTCGACATTTGACCATCCAGACGTACCACCAGAACAACGCTAGAACAACCTACACATCATGACCGAGAAACGTCAGAAACAGAAAAGATTATTTTAGCTATCAAACACAATGAAGCTAAAGTTAAAGAGCAAACACATACTACTACCGTTAGGGATGTTAATAATTAACCGTTTAACCGTTAACCGACATTAAGCATTTCAACCGATTAACGCTATTGGCTAAAACGGTTAAAAGAAATGTTAATAACTAATTAAAAAGCTGAGAAAAACTTGGCATTTTAAGGAGAAAAGCTGGTCCACCTTGAGAGAGTCTGAGTCGGTGTTACGGATACAGGAAGTTGGCTCCCGTCTATAGCTCGCTTGAGTGGAGGAGTTGTGGCTTCGTAGCATTTATCCACCGACAAATAAACTGTACACACACTGTCTGCTACAGCTACGTTCACAGCTATAACGCCACCGACAAAAACCCACATTCACTGAAGTTACGCCGCGCTGACAGAGCGTATGTGTGTGTGGCTACAACGGGCACGAAGTCACCGGCAACGCTAGCAGCTGCTAGCTAACGTAGCACAAACACACTCACACTGTTTGTCAGCCAATCGCTGTCGTTAATCCGGAGAGACAGAGTATCGTTACGCCGGGCAGACACACAGCGGACAACCTGCTAAACTAAACTAAATGTGCGGTGGAGACTTTTACTGAGAAAGTGGCTGCCTGCTAAGTTAACCCTCCCGTACGGGTGAACTCGGGATTACGTTGTCTGTTGTGTTCATACACTGCAGCTGGCGCACCGCTGCATGCGAGGCACAAATCTTGTCGTTTAACGGTTAATAATCAGCTAACGAGGGTTGGTTATCAGTTAAGAAATTTTTTCAAAATTAGCATCCCTAACTATCGTACTAAGAAACTGCCATACATCACAGTCTCCATATCAGGCCAAGAAGTCAAGTTCCTTGTTGACTCAGGGGGGGGCTACTTCATGTGTGATACAGGAAAGTTCCCTAAAACCTAAAACTAAACGGAGTGGTAGATATAGCAAAACTGTTGGTTCCATTGTCATGCGTTCTTGATGACACCAAATTTAAACTCAAATTTTTTAACGTCAAAATTCTGTTCGACAAATTTGGTAGGCGAGGACTTCAAGTGCAGACTGGGAATTGTGCTAGTTTCTAGCTTGAAACTCAGCAGAATGGACGAGGGGCGGCTGACCGCAGTGAAGGCGAATTCTTTTTCTTCTCTCTGTGTCCATTAGCGGCTTCTCCTCCCCTCTGCTGCAAGCTCAGTGCAGGCAGACATGCTAAAAATAGCACATATACACAACACTTCCTCATTCATGACAGACACAGAGCTACACTGCACTGCTCATGTTACTGAAGGACCAGACACACAGTTTCAAGATAGAAACAAACAAACAAACAAACCTGATCTGGTCCGTGTAAAAAAACACAATGTGAGCTCACACCTCGGGCTTGTAGATTTGCAATGCATTACAATGCATTTCGGATCACAGCAGAGGGCAAATCTCAATCTACCAAGCGTACTGAAGTCATCCAAAAGGTTCCTAAACCAATCACAAAGAAACAGGTACTGAGTTTCCTACTGTAGGAATGACATCCTATTAAAGACAATGGATTCCTTCTTTTGCGGAAATGGAGTCCCCTCTCTCAGCGACAATCCATGGTAAAAACTAGGGATGCACTGATACCAGTATCGGGTCCGACACTGTGCTCAAGTACTCGTACTTGTACTCGCAAAATGGCTCCGATACAACAGCACCGATACCACTTTACGGCAGTGTGACGTTAACCTCTCATCACCATCTTTCGGGTCCTGTCTCACGCGCTCACGCTCCACCTCCCCGACGATGCGGGCAAGACGGGCCGGTGGTGCACCTCAGCCGGCGCGCACCAGCCCTCACTTTCATTTCGCCACGGGGTTTTGCTTGCACCCTCTGACTCTCGCGTGTGTGAAACTCCTTGGTCCGTGTTTCAAGACGGGGCCGCATGTGGCCGCATCCTGCGCTTTTTACGTGGGCCGAGCCCCACCCTGGAGGCACGACACGGTTGGGGCGCACTGAGGACAGTCTGCCCCGGTCGACAGTCGCACTGGGAGCAGGGGACCCCATCCCTCCCCAGCGGGGAGAGAGGGCGCAGCGTGCACTTTGTCCACGGCCCCGGGAAGAACCTTCCCCCCCGAGCCTTTCCAAGCCGACCTAGAGCCGGTCGAGGCGTACCGCCTCATATGCGGGACTCCACAGCCTGCCGTGTGTTGCTCACACCCTCCAGCTGGCAGCAGGGTCTTTTGGCACAGAGAAGTACTCGTATCGGTACTCGTTATCGGCGGGTACCCAAATGTAAGTACTTGTACTCGATCTAAAAAAAAAGTGGTATCAGTGCATCCCTAGTAAAAACCTTTGTGCACATAACAACATCACACGGACTCCAGAGGCTGAAAAGGGCCTTCGCCAATTTGAAGTCAGCCTTACAAAAAGCTCCCACCTTGCCAGACCCTCAAAGGCCTTTCACACAATATGTTGCAGAAAAACAAGGTGTTTTGTTACAGGAAAATGGGGATAAGCTGAAGCCTGTTCAAAACTGTGGCACTCTGGTTCAGGGACCTCCAGAGACTTGCTGGGTTACGCACCTTTTAACACTCTTAGTGCCATATGCCGTTTCCAACATGCTCCTGGAACAGAAAACCCCACACTTAACCACACAAAGATGGCTGAGATATCACACAGTGTGATTGGAAATGTCTAATATCACACTCGAATGCTGTACCACTCTTAACTCTGCTACACTTCTCCCTCTTCCTTACCGCAGATGGGGAAGAGCATGACTGCATTTCCAAGCCCTTGGATCAGGTCTGCACTCCCAGAGTTGACCTGACTGACACACCGTTGCTTAACCCTGACCGTGAATGTTTCATTAATGTATTTGGCCCCACTGCAACCCAGATACGGGTACACCCGTGGTTGGTTGTGCAGTAGTCACAGGACATGAAACTGTTGCTTCGGGTTCGTTATCTCAACATTATTCTGCTGAGTTAGTTGCACTCACAGAAGCTTGTAAGCTGGCACGAGGTCAGACTGGTAACATCTACACAGACATTTGGTGTGACACGTGATTTTCATGCTTTGTTGAAACACAGGAAACAGCGGCTGGAAAGCCCACAGCACAGCATACATCCGTGTCTCCATTGCTCGAGGCTATCCTCCTACCTAAATCTATTTCTGTAATGAAATGTCAAGCACGCACATCTAATGATGATTTGATTTCACAGTGGGGAACGCCACAGCCGATGCAGCTGCAAAGGCAGCAGCCAGACGCACTGACACATCACTAACCCTGACTACAAACCTCCTGATGATGATCAACTTCCTCCTACGGCTAGCTTGAAGGATGTGCAGAGCAGACTTGCAGCCTGATGAGAGAGTCAGATGGAAGAAAGCAGGTTGCACTTACTCAGACGGCCTTTGGTTTGGTCCTGATGACAAGCCATGTTTACCCAAGTGTTTTTTTATCGCTTTACTTTGCAAGGTCAGCACATGGTACAGACCAATGTGGCCAAGATGGGGATGGCAGCTGCGGTAAACAAACACTGGTACACCAAGGGGCTTCACAGTTTTTTGCTGAAAAACATTGTAAATGCTGCATGACTTGTTCTGCACAGAATTTACGAAAACCAACTTTTCCACACAACAGGCTGCACACCCACCATCAGACAGACCATTTGAACTACATCATGATGGATTTCGGTGAACTAAACCCGTGTGACAACAACAAATATCGCCTAGTCATAGTGGACATGTTCAGTGAACGGGTAGAAGTATATCCGACTGGGAAGCAGGATGAAGCAGCAGTAGCTAAAGCATTGCTAAGTGACATCATATCACATTGGGGGTATTCCAAGAAACATCAGTAGTGGTAACGGACCGGCATGTGTGAGCGCAGCACTACACACAGTTTAAGAGTACATCGGGTTCAACCTCACACACCACTGCTCGTACCATCCACAGATTGCGAGGGGGGGGGGGGCTGTGGAGAGGGAAAACGGGACGCTCAAGAACAAACTAGCTAAATGTTGCGAAGAAACAGATCTCAGCTGGCCAAAAGCATTACGCCTCATCCCCACTGGGAACGTCAGGAGCGCGTGGCGGCTGCGTGTTTCAGCTGCTGCCAGCCCTTTCTTTCTACATAGAGTTTGACTTTCATAATGGCCATTTCATTTCATTATAAATGTCATTTATATCTAGACAGAGAAAGGTTAAGAATCATGTCGTAATTTGTAAATAATAGTAATAATCCACAATTAAAACCCCGTACTTTATTCATTCATGGAGCCCTGCAAGTCACTGCATGTTCTACAACACTGTCCGGCACATATTTCAAAATAAAAGCCTTGTGTTAACAAATGAAGGAATTCTGTCCACAGAAAAAACGCTTGAGGGCTTTTGTTTTGAAATGAAAGCAGGAAGTGTTGATTTAAACCCCATACTTTATTCATTCATGGAACCGTGCAAGTCACTGCATGTTCCACAACATTGTCCTGAAAATATTTCAGAATAAAAGCCTCAAGTGTTGATTTAAAAATAAGTCTTTACTTTTTTCATCTCCGTAACATTTTCTACAGATAGACATTGAAACTGTAGTAATGTTGCGGATATGATGTCAATATACAGTTAAGAGATCACTTCCACCGTCTGTTGTCGCTGTGAACCGCGTGGCTCGCGTAAAAAATAGGCCAGACCTCGAATCTCTAGAAGAGACGCAGCTGAGACGCGGCTGCTCTAATCTGTTAACATGGACACCGAAGTAAAAGACAACAGGTAAGGCAGCTGCCACGCGTTGCTGACATTCCCAGTGTGGATGAGGCTTTACCTATTGTCCTCTTGCACATGAGATGCAGACCTGGGGCGAGAACAGGGCTTAGTCCAAATTAAATCCCGTTTGGAAGACCCGTGAACACAGGGATGGGTCCACACAATCTGCAGCTCCCTTCCACATCTCAACGTGATGATGAAATGTCACATTACTGTAAACATCTGTCCTCTACTCCATCACATCCATAAACCAGTCAAAAAATGCCATCCCAAGGGAAGCTCCACTTCCTGAAACCAGAGGACAGGGTCTTCATCAAAGACTTAAGAAGGAAGCACTGGAAGCAGAGGCGTTGGCGAGGACCCCTATAAGGTGCTCCTAGTGACTGAGACAGCAGTAAAAGTCGCAGAAAAGGACCTCCCCCTGGATCCACGCCAGCCACTGCAAATGGATTCCACCACCGTACAAGTACAACGTCATGCATCCCATGGTTCATGATAACGACACGTGATTATGGTGAATTGAAACGCCAATACCACCAACTAAGCAATAAAAGGGAAGTTAACCGCAACAAACACCTCTCAGATTAAACCGGCGTGCATCAGATCAGTAAACGATCCAACGCTATCCCCTGTTCTGTGTTGTTGGGGAGGGAGAGGCGGGTGAGTGCTACCAAGTTTCCCAATCTGCATGTAAGCAGCACATTACTAGGGATGCGTTAAGGTAACACTACTGATGGTGACGCCATGGACAGTTCCAGGCAATGGCACCCCCTTCAGAAGAATGGGGTGTGGCCTCATAGGAGGCCTTCTCCTTCTCATCTCCATCCCAGTGGTGATCCCCATCCCGTGGCTACACAGCACCCCAGAGGATGAACAACATTGTAATATGACCACCACACATGCACCCAACAGACAAAACGCCTCCAGAACGGAACGCAAGGTATCAGGCCATATTGTTATCAGTTAGAAGAATTACAAATTAGAGCTGCTACGCCTGTGCATGCTTACCTCACACAACTGGCGGAGTGATTCCATATCAAGGTTGAATTGCCATTTTACCCTGTAATAAAATATTCTTGTGTGATTTTTGCGTATACGCAGACGATGAACATACTTATGATATAGCCATCTCAGACTATCATCAGGATACTGATTACCTGAGACGGCTTACACAGCATGTGCTCGCCTGAGGCCTGGCCAGTGGCTGATAAGGGGTCTTGGCAATATCTAAGTTACGGGGCTGAACACGATTTAGCAAACCAAAATTGCCCAAACCAAAGTTGCTCAAAATATTAACTGGTTTGTTTTGAACTATACAAAGGAGGGAGCAGCTCCTCTTTTCTGGACCGTCTGTCGTACTCACACTCAGTGTGCAGGTCCTTCTGCCACGCTGACCCTCAGAGAGCAGACCAGAACCATTTGCAAATGCTTAAATCAATAAAACTCTCAAAGACAGTTCTCCTTATCTCACCAGTATATGATGGCCATTCCCATGCTCTATTATGTCTCATAAGTTGTGTGCAGACATTTTTGGGTTGATACCATTTGTTACACAGATTTGGAGCTAAATTTAACAATATTTTACCACTCGATAATTGATAAAAATTATTTAAAAAAGTCCCTCTAAATACCACATTAAGACACCAATGGGAATTTATTTCCTCAGTGGACTACATTTACCTTCTACGTTGATTGGACACATACACTGACCAGCCATAACATTATGACCACTGACAGGTGAAGTGAAGGACATTGATTATCTCGTTACCATGGCACCTGGCTGTGGGTGGGATATATTAGACAGCAAGTGACCATTTTGAACTTTGTGTTGGAAGCAGAAAAAATGGGCAAGCGTAAGGATGTGAGCGACTTTGACATGGGCCAAATTGTGATGGCTAGACGACTGGGTCAGAGCATCTCCAGAACTGCAGCTCTTGTGGTCAGGACCTACCAAAAGTGGTCCAAGGAAGGAAAACCGGTGAGCCGACGACAGGGTCAGACCCGAGGCTCATTGATGCACGTGGGGAGCGAAAGCTGGCCCGTGTTGTCTGATCCAATAGCAGAGCTACTGCAGCTCCAATTGCTGTAAAGTTAATGCTGGTTCCGATAGAAAGGTGTCAGAACACGCAGTTCATCACAGTTTGTTGCGTACGGGGCTGCGTAGCCGCAGACCGCTTAGGGTGACCTGTGCTGATCCGTGTCCACCGCCAAAAGCGCCTACAATGGGCACGTGAGCATCAGAACTGGACCACGGAGCAATGGAAGAAGGTGGCCCAGTTCTGATGAATCACGTTTTCTTTTACATCATGTGGATGGCGACGAGTTCGAGGTTTCGACTCGGCCTCCAAATTCTCCAGATCTCAATCCAATGGAGCATCTGTGGGATGTGCTGGACAAACAAGTCCGATCCACGGAGGCCCCACCTCTCAACTTATACAGGACTTAAAGGATCTGCTACTGACGGCTTGGTGCCAGATACCACAGCAGACCTTCAGAGGTCTAGTGGAGTCCATGCCTCCACGGGTCAGGACTGTTTTGGCGGGCAAAAGGGGGACCTACTCAATATTAGGCAGGTGGTCATAATGTTATGGCTGATTGGTGTAAAAGGTGGCAACTTTTCCCTTTAAGGGCAAGATGAGATGGACTTGCCCATTTCAGAATCCCCAGTCATCATGAACTCATCATTACGTTCTTTATGGCTCAGCACTTTCAGGTCACAGGTAGCAGCGATAGTGATGTTAACGACACAGTATGTTCAATATTTCACCCGGTTTAGCTCTCACCTTTAACGTCATGTCGTCTGAGCAGGAGGCTAGAAGGTTCCCTGTGGGATCCCACTTGATAGCGTTTACTTCATTCTGGAGAGAGAGAGAGAGAGAGAAGAGACTTTGTTTGTGATGTGTTATACAGTAGCTGTGTTGTGTGTCGGTGCCATCCAGCCTTCCTCCAAGGATACCATTTGATATGAGGGCGTTGCTAAATGCAAAAAAAGTGATTTATGTTGACACTAGGTCCAACTTATTGCTAGGTCCAACTTAATGCTAACAAATACTATTATCATTATCTGTAACCGCTTATCCCATTAGGTGTAGCGGAGGGGGGGGGGGGCCGATCCCAGCTGATATTGGACGAAGGCGGGGTACACTCTGTACAGGTTGCCAGACTATCACAGGGCTGACACAGAGACAGACAACCATTCACACCTACAGGACATTTAGAGTCAACAATTAACCTGCATGTTTTTGGACTGTGGGAGGGAACCTGAGCACCCGGAGAAAACCCTAGCTAACACAGAGAGAATATGCAAACTCCACACAGAAGGGCCCCTAGCCGGAATCGGCTGTTGCTGTGAGGCGACAGAGCTAACCACTGCACCACCGTGCAGCCCTCATTCAAACCAGATTAGACCAAATATTCATATTAAAAGACAATCACACAGTGACAGTAACCCTTCTTTCAACCTCCTTTGGGTGCTTTGGCCCCTTCAACAGACACACATCAGTAATAAGGATAAAGATGTTCACATACACACAAACAAAGGACTCACTGTGTGTCCCTGAAATGTTTTAATGGGCCTGTCCTGTCCCAGTTTACAGACATGAATGCACATGTCTGTACTACAGGAGGCGAACGTGTTGTTGCTCTGCCAATCCACGTCTAGTGCTGGAGCTGTGGGAGATTGAGAGAGATAGATGTTAGCAAGATCGAAAAGCCAAGCTCGAAAAATTCTATGTGACATTATAGAGGTGCTTTGTACCTGAATGGAAGGGAAACTGTTGTTTGGCTTCTCCTGTATGGGCATCCCATATGATTGTTGTCTGGCAGGACACATGCACATGTGCAGTTAGAGCTAACAATGACTACACAGCACATTCGTTTGATTGACTTGCATGAAAAGTCACATGAGAAATCGTTCTATGAATTTATTTAATGATGTTGACCTCGAACTGATTTCGAGAACGGATCCTGGTTTACCTTGTCTACTCCTGCGCTGAGGATAAAATTGCCTTTTTTATTCCACTTAAGGGCAAAGATGGGACCTTTGTGTTGGCCAAGTGTACTGGCCAGGTTCCCTGTGGAGCGAAGCACACAGAGAGGGAACGAAATATGTCAGTATCAAATTTGAAAAAATAAAAACAAGCCATTAACCCTTTAAAATGCATCCCTTTAAAAATGATGTCCTTAGAGGACAAAAAATATCCCCTTCCTTAAACTATTCAATTATATATATTAATATTATTTTCCACTTTCACAGAGTTACATTTTTAAATCAACATCACTACCAAATATTTACTCATTTCAGAATTTTAACCCTTTAAATGCCAGCTTTAATGCCACTGTTGTTTTTTTATGAAAAAAAAGAAAAGAAATTCTGTCTGGGATATAACAATGATTAGCAACATTGATTTTGATGCATTGCATCAAACACTACAGGGCTCCAAAAAAAAAAACTCACACCCTTGCCAAAATTTATGCCATATGCAATAAGAGCCAAAATGATCCAACAATTAAAAATTGAATAGCAAAAAATGTCCCCTATTGATGAAATAAGGGTTAAGGGGTCTAAAAAACACAAAATAGTTCACCAACACCTGAATGGCAATATGCAGACCAGCCTCTAGCTGGCAGCATTGTTCAAGGATTAACTAAGCCATGTGGCACACAGGCTGTAGTACAGGATAGGCAAAAAAAAAAGAAAATCACCAGAGCACAATCAGGGGTCAGCCAGGCCATATTGAAATAATCATTATCATCATCATCCTCATCATCATCCTCTTCTTCTCCTTCCTCCTCCAAATGAATCACATTTCTGAGGGGCTATAGGTGCTCGAAAATGCATGAAACTTTGCACACGCATCACACATGGTGAACATTTATATATTTTAATGACTTGGGCATGGGCATTGCAAAATGGCTAAATAGCACTGCCCCATTGAGTCGCCCCTGCGGTGCGTTTCAACTTCATTTACCTTTTGGAGGTATACTATAAACCCAACAGCAAATCGGCCATTCTGAATTATAGGGCACTTTCTCACCATTTCAAGGCGCTGTACTTTAATGAAATCCTCCTAGAAAAATTATTCAGATCAACTTCACATTTAGTCAGTACCATCTGCTGTGGCGTGGCAGCCAAAAAAGCGCCTTTTGCCATGAAAAGTGAAATTGTAACTTTGTCTAATCTGCTCCAAATTTCACGTGCTGGATAAAAGTCCCGGCCTGAAGACATCTACAGGCCAATGTTGACTCGTAGTCATAGCGCCACCTACTGGCAACAGGAAGTTACAGGTTGTGTACTTTTACGACCACCTCCGCAGAGATTCATCAGATCCATCCCAAAATTTAAGACCTTGATGATGCTTTATAGTGAATGTTGTGACTTTTTGTTGAACGACTTTGCCTTGATGGCGCAGCAAATTTCGATGTCTTGCCATGAAAAAAGAAACTCCGACTCCACATGGTCAGATCTTTTCCTAATTTCCCACGTTTGATGACAGTCCCGGCCTGAGGACATCTACAGTCCAATTTTGCATCATGCTCATAGCGCCACCTGCTGGCAACAGGAAGTTATAGTTGCTATATTTTGGTGTACTGCTCCTAGCAGGTTAACCAGATCCACCTCAAATTCAATCAGGGCAATGTTAAGACTTCTGTGATGCAAAACTGCAAAGCTTTTGAGTTTATAATGGAACGCCGTTGCCAAAATTTCAACGAAGCAGCCCTCGTGGTACGTTTGACCTAGATGTACAGAACTTGGTAGGCACATGTATCACATGTAGACTTAAAAAAAAGTCGGTCATTTTTAATTTTGTGTATATTTTCTTGTTTAACAAACTCTTCCTACAGAATTAATCAGATCGACTTCAAATTTGAAGTCGCCAAGCCACATCTCTGCAAGAATTGCATTTTTCAGCGATTGGATGGAGAGCACTTCTGTTGTGTAAACCCCTTATTGTCCATCTACCTAGGGAAGCCATCCATCCTCTGAATGCTCTAGGTCTCTAGTTTGGGGTTTTAAAGATTCATGATGCTGATATTATCCTAGAGGTCACAACAGTTTCAAAAAAATGGTCTCACTACAATGAAATGGATACTATGGGGACTAACATCATCACACATGAATACAATTGGATCCACAAGTCTCAGCTTTCCAGTCATACCCAATTTATGTATCTCCAAGACTGTTTAGGGACCCCAGTATGCAGAAATATTCAAATACATCATTTTTAGAATAGGCAAAAATAGCACATTTGTACTGTACATGCATAAATGTGGGTTCACATAGAGAACAACAGCGCCGTGCGAGCTGAAGCCTGGCTGTTCACACCAGAAGCGCATTTCTCCGCAACGGTCAACAAGCGATTCTGCTCCTCTGCTGTTTACTATAGAGCTCTCTCTCTGTCTGTCTGCTTGTGTGTGTTTCTCTCTCTGTTTAAAAACAACTGTCAAATATGTGGAATAAGTACGTAATTTAAAAACCACGATCACAAACAGCAGCGACACGAGGCTGTTTCTGATAAATATAGTGGACGGATTTTGAAATGTGATTGGGTGGAGGGACTCGGAGGGAATCAAAACTCCGGGGAACTGCAGGGAGAGAGGTTTGGGGGGAGTCAAAGACGTTTGTGGGATGGATATTTGATCATCTTATCAGAATCAGATAATCATTTATATCGTTTGTCGTTTGTGGGATGGATATTTGATCATCTTATCAGAATCAGATAATCATTTATATCGTTTATTATACACTGCTCAAAAAAAATGAAGGGAACACTTAATCATCACAGTATAACACCAAGTCAGTTAAACTTCGGGGATATCAATCTGTCCATTTAGGAAGCACAAGTGATTGTGAATCACTTTCAGCTGCTTTAGTGCAAATGAAAGTGACGACAGGTGCAATGGAGAGGCAACAGCAAGACAACCCCCAAAAAGGGAATGGTTTTGCATGTGGTGGCCACAGAAAGCTGCTCTCTCCTCATCCTTCCTGACTGATTCTACTCTAGTTTTGTGTTCTGCTAGTGTCCTCGTCACTACTTGTATTATGAGGCGGTACCTGCAGCCCAATCAGGTTGCACAGGTAGTCCAGCTCCTCCAGGATGGCACATCCATACGTGCGGTTACAAGAAGGTTTTGTTGCGTCTCCCAGCAAAGTCTCAAGAGCACGGAGGAGATACCGGGAGACCGGCCGTTACACGAGGAGGGCCGGACGGGACCGGTATCTGCTCCTTTGTGTGAGGAGGAACAGGAGGAGCACTGCCAGAGCCCTACAGAATGACCTCCAGCACGCTACTGGTGTGCATGTTTCTGACCAAACTGTCAGAAACAGACTCCATGAGGGTGGCGGAGGGCCCGACGTCCTCTAGTGGGACCTGTGCTCACAGCCCAGCACCGTGCAGCTCCATTGGCATTCGCCAGAGAACACCAGAATTGGCAGGTCCGCCATTGGTTCTCTTCACAGATGAGAGCAGGTTCACGCTGAGCACATGTGACAGGCGTGAAAGAGTCTGAAGACGCCGTGGTGAACGTTACGCTGCCTGTAACATCCTCCAGCATGACCG
The DNA here is from genome assembly GCF_015220745.1 of Sebastes umbrosus. NCBI lineage: Eukaryota > Metazoa > Chordata > Actinopteri > Perciformes > Sebastidae > Sebastes > Sebastes umbrosus. Next base: position 34,089,345 of record NC_051273.1, read on the forward strand.
GTTGGGCGGTGGGTCAGTGATGGTCTGGGGAGGGATATCCTTGGAGGGTCTCACAGACCTCCATGTCATAGCCAACGGAACCCTGACTGCTGTAAATTATACAACGTGCATCAGTAAAGAACTTCAACTTGAATAATTCGTTCATCAAGATCTGATGTGTGATTTAAGTGTTCCCTTCATTTTTTTGAGCAGTGTAGATTATCAGTGTTGTTTTCCTGTCAATTTTGCTCGCGGTCCGTGGAGGAAATAGACCAGATGCCGAAACTATCGCTGAGGATCGCGAGCCGGCCACGGAGCTCCGTGGCGTGGAGCTGTGCTGTGTGAACACCAACATTGATTTAACATGGGCGCCAGAAGGATGCGGTCAGTGCTTCTCCGAAAATCGTGGCGCTTCCGTTCCTGATGTGAACCCGGTGTAAAACTACATAGTTTTAGCCCAAAACTCCATGGGATTAGCATAAATTGGGTAAATCTGTAAAGAGGAGACTCATGGGTACCCAAAGAACTCATTTTCATTCACATATCTTGAGTTCAGAGGTCAAGGGACCCCTTTGAAAATGGCCATGCCAGTTTTTCTTTGCCTAATTTCTTAGCGTTATTCAACATTCTTCCCAACAAGCTAGCATGACATGGTTGGTCCCAATGGATTCCTTAGGTTTTTCTAGTTTCATATGATACCACCTTCAGTTTAGCTCTAAAACTGAGCCCGCTACAAACTCTAAAAGACAGAACGGCGGCCGGGCCGTCGGGAGTGTTAAGGGGTTAATGAATTAAAGTCATCTCACCATCCTTCGTCCATATTCTGGCAAAGCCGTCATAGGAGCCTGTTGCTAACAGCGTACCCTCGCTCTGTCAGAGAGAAAGAGAAACAAGTGTAAGAGTGGCTTAAAGAGAGTGTGTGTGCGCGCGCCGGACAGATGAGCAAGGCAAGGCCAGTTTGGACACATTGGACACAGATCCACGTTGTCTTTTGCAGTTGCAGAATTTGCCTTACGGAGTCCAGGCTGAATGGATTTGCTGTCGTTCAGCTGGGATTTGAAGTGAAGCCTGTGTTTACCATCAGCATGGACGCTTTCCAGGACATTTTTTTTGCCTGTGCCCTTGGCTCAGGTTCACAATCCACTGGCTGAACTAAAGGAAAATTCCACTCTCGGATGATCTTCCACCGTTAGACATCATCAACAGTTATGTTCAGAATACTCTGAGTATTCCTGTTTGATGAGGCACTTGTTGCCTTTCTGTTGCAGACAGGACTGTACATGCAGTACATTAAGTACAAATCCATAGATTCCATAGAGCACACACTGCATAAATATTATGTAATTTTTTGGGGGGAAAAGCGATTTCAGAGAAAAGCAGACAGAAGAGTCTACACTATGCGTTTGAAGGATATATCCAGGATGTCAAACTGATTCAGCAGCAAAAAAAAGGTTAAAAAGATAAAGATAGAAGCTAAAGCCTCACAGATCACAGTGTAAAGGTGAACCACCGCATCACCTGGCGATCGAGACAAAGGATGATGAATTTAAGGACAACAACACTGTTCCTGTAAAGCCGGGTAGGTCTTTATTCAATGTTGACTTACAATGATTAAAAAGCCACATATGTATACATTCAGTATACCTTCAGTAGCTAGCATAGCATAGTGCTAACGCTAGCTCAAAATCCACAAAAACAACCTGAACATGAAGAAAATCTGAAACGATTACAGGAGAGTCTAAGGAGCACAGCCTTATAGCTGTCGGACCCTGGTCAAAGCTGGCCAATGCTACAATATGATTGGCCAGTCTGCATTTGAGGGGCGGGACTTAGCGAAGGGTCAATTGAGTTTGTGCCAGTAAATTAGAGTTCAAACCCCAAAGGGCTAAAACCCTATCGAGTTTGTGCTGGTTCATTATTAGGGCCTGAGCACCGACGAAGTGCACTGGCTCAAATTGCCGTGAGCTGGAATGAGCTAGAAACATGAAACTTGGCACAATAACTGGAAATGATGTGCAAGTGCATCCCAAGAAATATGACCCCAATCGGCCAGACGGTGGCGCTGTAATAAATGCCCAGAGACGCGATAATGGAAAGGCCAAAAGTTGCATAAAGCTTGTTATCTCATTGCATTTTGAAGATATTGACCAAAGAACTTTAAGGGGGTAGGGACTTACTTAGCAGGAAATTGGCCATAATTAATTGACCATTAATCCCATCATCATAAATCTTGGTAGATATCTTCAGTACGTGTTTGGGAATAGGCGTACCAAATCATTTTCAGCTCAACACATAGGGGGCGCCACAAAAAGTGTGTAGCTCAAAACCCTGTAGACAGAATTTCATCAGATTTGGTGCACTTACTCTGGGGGCGTTAACCAAGATCTGAAGTGTCATATTGATCAGTGCATGTGGGCGTTGCCTATTTAACATTATATGCTATGTTATGCCTTTGCTCAATTTGCTGTGAGCTGGAACGAGCTACAGACATGAAACTTGGTACCATAACTGGAAATGTTGGCACACATGTCCAGCTCCATGTGCTCTACAAAAAAGGCCACAACCACCACTAACGTCCACCTGACAAGATGTTCTGTAATTTCGATTTTTTTGAAAAACACATTCCATAACATCGCCTCCTAAACCGTAGGTCTGATTACTACCACATTTTCTGTGTCTCATTATTGGACCAAGCTTATCAAAAGTTGCATAAAGCTTGTTGATATCTCATTGTGTTTTCAAGATATTGACCAATGAACTTCAAAAGGGCATGGCTCAGCACATAAATACAACAACTAAAGTCAACAACAGTTGGTCCAATCATCACAAAACGTGCAAGAGTACCTGAAACATACCCTGAAAGTTTCATTTAAGTCGACCACTTGGGGGTAATACAAAGGGAAGTGGAATAAAACAAATCGTTCGTCCAATCATTACAAATCTCAAAGGATATGTTTCATAACAATGTTGAACCATGTGTGTAAAATTATTTTGATATCGCTCAAAAGGGGGCGCCATCAGTTCCAAACATGTGCATGTGCATGGGCTTGGTGCAAATCTGGCCATAAATCAATGACGGTTTGTCCAAACATCACCAAACATTCATTCATTCATTATCCGTAACCGCTTATCCCATTCATGGTCGCGGACCTAGTCCCATATTTTGAATGAATGCACCCATGCAGAGTGACTCATTTGTTAACATGATGTGCAAGTGTGTTAGCGTGCTTACATTCCAGTCTAGCGAGGTGACGTCTTTGTTGCTGGGAACGTCCTGCCCTCCCTCTCGTATGCAGTGTCTCAGGACCAGCTGCGTGGAGCTGCTCGTACTGTTTTCACTCAGGTTCCAGATACGAGCCGTCGAATCACCGGACCTGAGACGGACCGACACGTTTAAACATAAACCATGTTTCCATAGACAACAGGTACCTCTCTAACACTGTTTGTTAACCAGTTTTATCTGGTTTGTTTGTTTGGAAAATGGGAGGAAAGGGAAGGTGACTAACCCCGATGCCAGCAGATCGCTGACTGGGTTCCAGGCACAGATGAAGACCTCTGACTCGTGGCCCCTCAAGACCATGGCCTTGTTCTGAGGGATGTCCACATCTCCGTCCACCTCCATCAGGTCCGTGTGGTTGTCTAAGTACAGAGTTTGATGGGTGACACACAGCGAGGCAGGATGTCAAGTTAACAAGTCAGCAATGTTTAGAAAATACTTTGTCAAACTACTATTTCCAAGGTCAAAAATAATATTTCCTCCTTAATAAAAGTATCGCTTTGTCATTGCAGGTAGCTTAATTATCATTTGCATGTTTTGTTTTTTTGTATTGTAAATATATTACTGACTAGCTAAGGCATGGGCTCCGTTCTCCTCCCCGTTGGCAGTATTCTCTCCGTTCTTGGCGTTGCCGGCGATGCTGCCTCCGGTGGCCAATGACGGTATTGAAGCGGCAGCCTGCTGCTGGGCCATTTTGTCCCGGTAGGCCTGCTGCCTCGTCTGAACAACGTCTGGCATCACGGCGTCGATTAGGGACAGAGACTCAATGGGCCGCCCGTCAAATAATGTTCCGTCCTACATAGTGGGAGAAATAAGCAGTTAGAGAGGAGAGGAGAGGACAGGAGAGGAGAGGAGAGGAGAGGAGAGGAGAAATAACCAGTTAGAGAGGAGAGGAGAGAAGAGGAGAGGAGAGGAGAGGGTTTCTGTCCCACCTCATTGATGCTGACTTCAGCCTCGACGTACTGCAGGCCCTTCTGGATGATGCTGATGAGGGCAGCAGGGGGAACCAGAGCACCATTGATGTTGGACTGGCTGATGTGACTCTCTATACCAAATGTAAACGCTGAGTGGGAGAACCCTGAAGAGGAGAAGCACAGGAGAAAGAGGGCAGGAGAGGAGAAGATGTTTTGAACACTGGAATGCAACGATATACTGTATATCACAGTAAATAATAGTTTCCCCCGTGATTAATTTAACATTTTGTGTTTTCTCC